>NC_050453.1:80707543-80972543 GCF_903995425.1 Onychomys torridus
GAGAAGAAGAAGCATTACTATTTTATCATATGCATTGTATTGTATTATACATATTGTGTTTCATGTATTGTAGTGGTCAGACAAATCACCTCCTAACAGTTGATTGGATCAGAGACTTGAGGAGGTGAGCTGAGTGAAAGTCCAAGTGGAGTTTCTGGGGAGATGGCTCAATGGATGAAATGATTGCTGAGCAAACATGAGAAGCTAAGTTCAGATATCCAGCACCCATGTAAAAGCTGGGCATGGCAGCACATGCCTGTAACCATAGCACCAGGGAATGGAGATAGGATTCCTGGCCAGTTAGCCTTGCCGAATCAGCAAGATCCAGGTTCACTGAGATACACTGGTTAAGTAAGTGAGTGAGTAAGTAAGTAAGAAAGTAAGTGAGTAAGTAAGTAAACAAACAAACAAATAAATAAATAAATAAATAAATAAATAAATAAGTAAATAGGCTTGAGAGATATCCCAATGGTTACAAATATTTACTTCTCTTGCAGAGAATTGGGTTCTCTTTCCAGCACTGATACTGGGAGTCTCACAATCACCTATGATTCCAGCTTCAGAGGATCTGATTCCTTTTTCAGGCCTCTGTGGGCACATGTACACACACACACTCACACACACACACACACACACACACACACACACACACACACACACACTGCCAGTGTCAAATGCTGTTTAATGTTTCTCCACATTCTAAAACCAAACTCCTGTTATATTGCTGTGGTTATGTTCACAATGACCTTCGATGTGCTTTGGCTTTAAAAGTCATGAAGGAGCCTAGAAATAAATAATTCATGGAAAATGCAATTAAGTTAATTTAACCAATAGCATGCCATTAAAAGAAGGTAGTGAAAACAGTTCAATTTTATTTTTAATTAACTTCCAGAGTAAGAGTTGACAATTGTCCTTGATCAGATGAAATGTTCTGCTTAAATACCAGATAGTTTTGAAATATTTAATGAAAATCAAAGACAGCCACGTCCTGAAATATGTTATAACCTATATTTATCAAGTGAGAATAAGGGCTTAATTATAGCTTCCAAACCACTCTCTGCATAGAGTTCTCTTTTTCATCCAGTAAAATCACAATGATAATGTATCCTTTCCTACCTGCAACACCCAGCTTCTAGAAGCCAGTTATCTGTTCATTTGCTCTTATGACATTTATACCATCATGTCCATCAATGGTCATCATATACCCTTCTTCCTACATTCACTGACCTGCCCATGACACTTCAATATCACACCTACTCGCACACATTCAACATCAGATACTTTAATAATACACACACACACACACACACACACACACACACATATATATATGTATATACCATAATCCTTACATATGACGGCAATATTCTTTAGAAAAGTGAATTTATAAGTAGCCATTCTGGGCTGGAGAGGTGGCTCAGAGATTAAGAGTACTGGCTGTTCTTCCAGAGGACCCAAGTTCAATTCCCAGCAGCCACATGGTGGCTCACAACCATCTATAATGAGATCTGGTGCCCTCTTCTGGCATGTAGAGAGAACACTGTATGTGTAATAAATAAATAAATCTTTTAAAAAACAAAGTAGCCATTCTAAGAACACAGATATCTAAATTGTTTTACCTGTTTTTTCCTTCTTTTGTAAGTCTTCTTTGAAATGATTCTTCAAATTATTATACAAAATTGGAAATAAGGAGGTGGTGAGATGGTTCAGTGAGTAAAGGCACCTGCCACAAACCTGATTGCCCAAGTTTGAGCCCCGGGATCCATTGATAAAAGGAATGAATTCACTCCTAAGGGTTTCCTCTGATATCCACATGAACAACTAGGTATGTGCCTGTGTGTATATGCACATGCACATACCTTAAATCAATCGTTCAACAACTTAATCTTCTAACAGTGGGAACTTGACAAGTTCCTGATTACTTAGTTATATTCAGTCTCTTACTGAAACATGAAAACTTTATTCTGGGATGCATGGGAAAGGTATGGCTAGCAGGCAATGTGTGGGCTTCCTGAGAGTACCCATGCTCCTTTTGTGTGAAATGGCTCTGGTATACTGGAGAAGAGAGCAGGGGAAAGGGCCTGAGCTTTTGTCTGGCTGGCAGTCACAGAATCACTTACTATGAGATAGACAATAAGAGACTGGAGTGTAGACAGGGCACTACTGATCCCAATCTGGATCTTTCTTGCTTATAAATTAGTACAAAAAAGGCAATGAACACAAATATACTCACTCCAGGAAACATACTGTACCATTGCAGGGGTGAAGTAGTTTTTCCCTGCTATGACCCATGAAGAATACGTCTTCTTTACAAGTCTCAGTTACACGTCATGTTGCTATAACAAAACATCTGACAAAGTACCTCAAGGAAGAAAGCATTTGTTTTGGCTCACAGTTCCAGGAAATGCAGTATATCATGGCCAGGATGCTATGGTTGGTTGTAGGAGGAGGAAGATCTCTCCATGTGGAGATTCTGAATTTATAAAGGTAGTGCTACCTGATATTTTGCTTTATTTTATTTTATTATGGTTTATTTTCTTATTAACTTTGACAAATGTGTATTTTCAATGTATGAGCTTGATCTAGCAACTTCCTTTTAAAAATGTTCAGCACACTCAATGATCTTGTCATTGTTATTGACTTCACTTTATATTAATATTAAACTTTTAAGGTTTTGTCTATTTATTTATTCTTTGTAAGTATTTGAGGATTATATATATGTATATATATGTATATATATACATATATATGTATATATATACATATATATAAAATGGAATTTTTAGGAATGAAATTTGAAGTTTGTAATGAGACAACAATGAACTTTAAGAAGTAAGAAACTGAGCCAAGTATCAAGTATGATGGAGCAGGCCAATAATCCCAGCATGTGGGAGATGGAAAGAGTCAGATCATGAGTTTGAGGCTATTCTGAGCTATAAGTTAGATCATCTCATGGTACCAAAAAGTTGAAACAACCATCAATCAAAACCTCTTTCTGTAGCCAATAGGAAGCTTGTCTTTATGGACTTAGGTAGAGATTTTGTTAGAGGAACTCACTATTTAAAGTCAAAGAAGGATTTGAAACAGAATAGTGGTATTTATCAGGACAAAAAAATCTCACAGATATGATCCTCTTTTGATGTATGCATGCATGTGATTATTATAGTGAATAAGTTTTATGATTAAAATGTATGATTGCTACAATAAAAATGTCAGATTTGTAGCCCAAGAATAAGTGTCCTTATTAAATTGGCATTTTCTGTATAGCATTTCTTTGGGCATTTTCTGTATTGCATTTTCTTGCTCAAAAAGGCTAATACCAACCCTTTAGGGATGTTGATACTTGACCACAAGTAACTACAGTGATCTGGATATGAGTCCCCAGCCTGGTAACTTTGACTGTACATGTGAGTAATAAACTGTGATATCACTGTTCTTGATAGCTTTAGCTGTCAACTTGATGCAGCCTAGAGACATCTGAAAAGAAAGCTTAGATGTAGGAATTGCCTAGATCAGATCGGCCTGTGGGCATGTCTATGTTAAGTGGAGTGGGTGTTTATTCTTGATTATTAATTGAAGCTGAAGAGCCTAGCCCACTGTGGGCAGCACCATCCTTAGGCTTGTGGGCATGGGCTGCAAAAGAAAGGTGGCTAAGCATAAGCCTGGGAGTGAGTCAGAGAGCAAGCCATGGACTCTTTGTTGAGTTTCTGCTTAAGTTCTTGCCCTGACTTCCCTCAACCATGGAGTGTGACCCAGAAGTGTATGATGAAATAAATATTTCCTCTCCAAAATTGCTGTTATTCAAAGTATTTTGTCACAGAATGAAATTAGGAAAATCACCTACTTCCCAAAATTGTGATGTATATTTGTTTAATAAATATTTATATAATAATTATGTTACAGTTTCTTGGTCCCATCATAAGTAAATTAAAAGAACATTAAAAGCATATCTACTTTGACTATAAGTTCTTTGTTGACAAATCTCACATGTTATTCTATTTATTCCTTTGATTCAGAAATGGCCAGATTGGCAAAAAGGTCATGTAGGCCAGCTGCTCACTGATCATTTCCACTCTCTCAGTTCCCTCAGACAGACATCCTGTGCCCAAACATGGGCCACTTCTGCCCAAAGACCACTTAGGCTGCCCACCTGTGGACATTCCCTATTCTCTAGCTTCCAACAGACCCAATCCTCCATTGTTGTCTCTCCTACCTTTTGTCACTGTGCCCCAGCCCCCAACTCTAGCAGACACCTTCTACCCAACCACAGACCTTGCCACAAGACCAGGTATGCCTCCTGCCCATGAACCTCCTTCACTCTCTTGCTGCACCTATTCCCAATCCCTCCTCTCTGCCTTATTACCATGTCCTGGCCCCCAATTCAGGTGGAGACTCTCTACTGGACCAGAGGCCACATCAGCAACCAGAACTCAAAGTAAGCCCCTGGACTGCAAACTTCCTCCACTCTCTCAGTGCCCCCAGACACTATTCCCAATCTCTCTTCCCATCCCCCTTACCTGGTCCCAGCCTCCTACTTAGGTGGAGACTCCCTGCTGCATCATAGGCCTTGAAAACCTGACAAAACTCCAGGTATGCTATCCACCCACAGAACTCCTCCACCCGCTTGGTGTCTCCCCCACTACTATCCCCAATCCTCTCTCCCCTCATTGTTCCCATATCCTTCCCCCCTGCTTAACAAGAGACCATGCTGGATGCAGGAAGTCCAGCCCTCCCTTGGGTGGAGACCCTTTGTTTAACCACAGACCACACCAGCCAGAAGACAAGAAAGGAAAAAAGAAACCAAGGAACAAAACACCCATTCAAAAAAGACAAACCTAGAAATTGGCACCTAGACTTTTAAACACCCCAAACATACATGTCTAGATTCTAGCATAATAACACAACCAACAACAAAACAAACAAACAAAAATACTGAGGCCCAATGGTTTTAATGGAGAATTGTAGTAGATTCTCAAAGAAGAGAAAATTCCAACACTCCTCAAATTACTTCACATAGAAACAGGAGGAACATTGCCAAATTCATTTTATGAAGTCAGTCACCATGATACACAAACCAAACAAAGAAAGAGAATTATTTTCCTTATGAACGTAGATGCAAAAATATTTGTAGCTTAAGCAAAATACTCGTAACACATATCCAAGAACACATCAATAAGATCATGCATCATGATCAAGTAGGCTTTATTCCAGAGATGCATGGATAGTTCAACATATGAAAATCTGACAATGTAAATCCACCTTATAAACTGAAAGAAAAAATGCACATGATCATCTCACTAGAAACTGAAAAAGCCTTTGGCAAAATCCAACACCTCTTCATGATAAAAGTTTCAGAAAGATTAAGGATGCAATTGACATACCTAAACATAATAAAGTCAAATTACAGCAAACCTATAGGGAATATAAAATTAAATGTAATGAAACTCAAAGCAATTAACCTAAAGTTAGAAATAGAACAAGGTTGTCCACACTCTCCACACCTATTCAGTATAGAACTTGAAGTTCTAGCTAGAGCAGTAAGACAACTGAAGGGACTAGGTGCACACCTTTAATCCCAGCATTTGGAAGGCAGAGACAGGCCTACGACTTTGAGGATAGCTTAGTCTACAGGGATATTTCCAGGAAATGCTCCAAAGCTACACAGAGAAACCCTGTCTTGAAAAACAGAAACAAAAACAACTAAAAACAAAAGACAACCAAAGGCTATCACGGGCGTATAAATTGGAAAGAGAGACATCAATGTATCTTTATTTGCAGATGATACAATATATGTAAGTGACCCCAAAAAATCTATCAGGGAAATTCTACAGCTGATAAACACTTTCAGTGAAGTGGCTGGATACAAGATTAACTCGAAAAAAAAAAACAACTCAGCATTTCTTCTTATAAAAATGACAAATGAACTGGGAGTGGTGGTGCACGCCTGTAGTGCCAGCTACTCGGGAGGCTGAGACAGGAGGATCGCTTGAGTCCAGGAGTTCTGGGCTGTAGTGCGCTATGCCGATCGGGTGTCCGCACTAAGTTCGGCATCAATATGGTGACCGTCTGGGAGCGGGGGACCACCAGGTTGCCTAAGGAGGGGTGAGCCAGCCCAGGTCAGAAACGGAGCAGGTCAAAAATAGCAAATGTACGAGAAAGAAATCAGGGAAACAACACCTTTAACACTAGCCTCAAATATTATAAAATATCTTGGGATAACTCTAAAAAAAACAAGCAGAAGACTTGATAAAGACTTCAAGTCTTGAAGAAAGAAATTGAAGACAGCAGAAGATAGAAAGACCTCCCATACTCACAGATCTGTACGATTAACATAGTAAAATGGCCATCCTATCAAAAGCAATCTATAGATTTGGCACAATCCTCATCAAGATTCCAATAGGATTCTTCACAGTCCTTGAAAGAGCAATAGTTAATTTCATATGGAAAGCCAAAAAAAACCCAGGATAGGCAATACTTTTACAGAAAAAGAACTTCTAGTGGTATCACCCATCCTTGATTTTAAGCTATATTACAGAGCTATAGCGATAAAAACCACATGGCATTGGCAAAAATAGGTTAGTCAATGGAATTGAATCAAAGACTTAGACATAAATTCAGACACCTATGGACACCCAATTTTTGATAAAGATGGCAAAAATATGCAATGGAAATAAGAAAGCATCTTCAACAAAGGATGCTGGTTTAATTGGATATCTACATGAAGAAGAATGCAAATAGATCTATATGTATCACTCTGTACAAAACTCAAGTCCAAGTTGATCAGAAACCTCAACATAAAGCTATATACTGATAGCTCCTGTTGCTAGGCCCTTAGGCAGATTCCAGGTGGGCTCTTAATGAGTATGTTATGTGCATGCCTTGGCAAATGGACTGAGCCAATTTCCTCGACCCTATGCTCCTGTCCTACTATAAGACACTTGGAAATTTGTCTTTGTTAAGTCATTTGCAGGGACAACTTGTTTACTTTAAATTTTCCATGGGGTCTCACGTAACCTAATTGTATAAAAAGCTGTCTTTGTAGCTGAAAATACTGTTATTTTCCTATGTCAGTTTGAGCTATGAAAAAAATCTTTGTATTATTTCTATTCATCAAAATTACACAGCTTATGAAATAATCATCTTTCTGACCATCCACAGATAAATGTGCCCATTAGATTAAATATATTCATAAGATAAACATGCAGGAATTGGAGGAATTACCCACAGCTGTTTTTAGGGAAGAAATGTAGTGGCACATGAGAAAAATTACAAACAGAAGAAAAAGAACATTCATAGACTGTAGCCCCATAAGCTTTGCTTGATGAGGTTCCTCCATCAGAGAGTTATTCATATGGTGTTTCAACCTTATGAATATCAGTTGTCATCTGCTGCATATTCTTATAGTCCATGACAGATAATCATGCTAGAATATACAGACTGAGAGAGGCTAGGAAACAAAGAAGGATCTAGGGTGGATGGAACTCCCTTGGAAGGAGAAATAGTATAGATTCTGCAGGTGTAGTAGGGGTGAGTGGGATGGGAACAGGAGGGATCAGTTGGATGAGGAAGTGATGGAAAGAGAGAGTATAGGGAGAGATTGGAATTGGGGGTTATTGGGGGGGGATCATGTGGAAACTTCTTGGAATCTATGAGGGTGACCCAAGAGAATACTCGTAGTAATAGAGTACAAAGATCCTGAACTTTCCATCTTCTGTAACCAGACAAGGCTTCCAGTGATGGTACTGGGACACTAATCTAACTACAAAATATTTGGGAATGGTGGCTCATAACCAATGACTGATCCAACTTGAAGTCCACATCTCAAGATAGGACCTACCCTGCCTGGATGGCCAGGCAACTAGAAGATGGATAGTCCAGAGAACTAGGGTGGAAACAAACTCAACTGGCAACAAAAAAGAAAGAAAGGAAGGAAGGAAGAAATAAAGGAGAGACAGAGACAGAGACAGAGAGAGAGACAGAGAGAGAGAGAGAGAAATGATTCCTAACAATATTCTGCTATTCTGCTATATTCATAGGATTGGTGTCTAGACCAATCATCACCAGAGAGGCTTCCTCAGGCAGCTGATGTGAGCAGATGGAGAACCACAGGCAAACTTTAGGCAGAGCTCATGCAACCCTGCAAAAGATGGACAGAAAGGATCATAGAAGCCAGAGGGGTCAAGGACACCAGGAGAACACAGGCCAGAGAATCAAATAAGCAGGGCTCATAGGGGTTCACAGAGACTGAAGCAGCAATCACAGAGTCATGCATGAGTTTGAGCTAGGTTGTCTGCATATATGTTGTGGTTGTTTAGTTTGGGGATTTTGTGAGAGTCCTAATGGTGGAAGTGGGGATGTTTCTGGTTCTCTTTCCTGCTCCTAGAACCCTTTTCCTACTGCTGAGCTGCCTTGACCAACCTTGATATGAGGGGGTTTCCTAATCTTACTGCATCTTGTTAGGCTCTATTCAGTTGATGAACTCGAGAAGCCTGCTATTTCCTGAAGGGAATTCAGAAGCAGTGGCTCTGGGGGAGAGGAGAGGTAGGGAGGAGGCTGGGAAGAGAGGAGGGAGAGGAGCCTGCGGTCAGGATGTATTGTACGAGAAAACAACAGATAAAAAGAAAAAAATATATATGGTTAACTTATTATTTTAAGGTAACCGATTTTTTTTTATCGCTCTCTTTTTATGTAGTTATTTTTGTTATGCTTGAGAAATCAGGGATCCTGGAGCAATTCATTGATAATCCAGTCATTTATGGGTGAGACTCCTGATCAAAAGGATTAGATAAAAGTGACTCTAAATGCATCCTTTGATTGTTGTTCTTACAATTTGGTTTACTGTAAAAATATGTTGTGTCTGGGTTTACTTTTTTGTATTTTTTAAGTTAAATTCTTATGGATTAAAAGACATTTAAGTGGAACTGGAGTAATAGCTCAGCAGCCATATTAAAATTGCTTATGATTCTAGCTACAGGGGATTGGATGCCTTCTTCTAGCCTCCACAGGACCTGGTTACATATGGTACATATATGCTCATGCAGACACATACAAAGAAACATATATTAAAATTAAAAAGTAAATCATTCAATAATTATTCTTAAGATTTTGAAATTATTATATATTTACATAATTATCCCTTTTTCCTTTTTTCCCCTCTATCTTATTTATGGCTTCTTTTTCTTTAATTGTTACTGCATACATATGTGTATATGTACTCATAAATACACATATATAAATTAATCCTAAATACATAAGTACTTTCTAAAAAAGACGTTTAATTAACCAGTGTGATAGTGTACCATAAGCTAGTTTTCTCATATAGAACAATGGAAAGAGATGGTACAGATATAAACACTCCTGTGGTCATTTCTTCTCTTTTTATTTTGCCTAATGGGAAAGTAAGTAGATGCCTGTGCCTGATGTTGAACAACTGTTGTTTGAGTGTAAAATGAAGCAGGAAAAAACATGTTAAAGGAGGGCTGTGGAGATAACTTATTCAATAAAGTGCTTGCTTTGCAGACATGAGAGCCTGAGTTCAATCTACAGAACCCATATAAAAAGATGAATGTGGTGTTGTACAGTTGTAAGTCCAGAGCTTGGGAAGCAATGACAGTCAGATGCCCAGAACTCACCCATCAGACATCCAAGGATGCTTAGTATATTCCAGGCTAATGAAAATCCCTATCTGAAAAAAAGAAAAAAATGATGGTACCAGAGGAATAAAAACTGAGATTGTCCTTTGACTTATATGTGTAATTACACTTCTACACACACACACACACACACACACACACACACACACACACACACACACACCAGGCTAATGATGTTATGAGAAGTAGCAAAGCAGGTGATAAATTGACTTTAAATTAGCCGCACCTCTATTTAATTTTCCATTTTATCACTTTTTGTCTTAGTTCATTTCCTACTTCTGTGATAAAACAGCACAAACCAAACAATATAAGGGATTATTTATTTTAGTGCATAGTTCAAGGGTCCATCCCAGTGTGGGGTTCAAGACAGCAGGAGCTTGAAGCATCTAGTTACATTGTATCCACCATTAGAACAGAGAACAATTAATGCACCTCAATTTCTCTCCTTCACACAATCCAGTGTCCCCTGTTCAGGGAATGTTAGCCTCTTCACAGGAGGCTAACAATGAATGTTTTTTAATAGAGGCCATCAACTAAGTGATCCAGTATTGATATAGTGTAGGTAGCATGAGTAGAGTGGATGGAGTCATTTGGAAATGCTTTCAGACCTGTGACTGGATAACAGTGACAATGAATGTATCACTTTTTGTTATCACCATTGCAAAGAGATGATTTGTTGGAGACACTATTTTATTTTAGTGTGTGTGTGTGTGTGTGTGTGTGTGTGTGTGAGAGAGAGAGAGAGAGAGAGAGAGAGAGAGAGAGAGAGAGAAGAAGAAGAAGAAGAAGAAGAAGAAGAAGAAGAAGAAGAAGAAGAAGAAGAAGAAGAGGAGCCAGAGGACAGACAGACTCTGATATTAGTCCTCAGACACCATCCACCTTTGTATTTTCATTTAGTTTTTACAGTACTATGGCCCATGTAAACTAGACTAATAATCCATCAATGGGCCACAATGCCAATCCTTCTGCACTTTTTTTTTGAAGCAGTATATCTCACAGGGCTGGAACTTGGCAACAAGGAGCACTGGCTGGCTAGACAGTCCCAGGAAACCAGCATCAACCTGTGTCTACCTTCCCACTGCTGTCCTTTTTTATATTGTTGGTGCCTTTTACCCATGGCTGTCTGAATCCACAACTGCAGCTCTGCTGCTACCAGCAGCAGTTAGGCCTCCAGGGCCGTAGCTGGAGGGAATTCTGTTCTATCAGGAAACGACTCTTTCAAAGCTATGAAGGGATTTTAACTAAATCTCTGTCCTTCTAAATAACTCAAGATTCAAAGGTTAAGGTGGCATTCTGCTCTTCAGAGAGGCTGAATAACAAATAGCTCACCTCCTCTCCTTGCTCTCAACCCTTCTCCACCTGGCTTCTCCCTACCACTTCCTGTCAGCTAACTGCTGACTCAGATCCTGACTGCAGGTAAATTTTATTTAATCAAACACATTTTGCATCATTAAACAAATGTTCCAGAACATTAACAAAAGTAGCACACTTTGAAATAATATTGTACAACATCCCACCACTGGGATTACAAATGCAGGTTTTCAAGCTTGTATATTTTTCTTAAAGACTCATTTCATTTTTTGTGTGCATATGTGAATGCATATATGTGTACCACATACACTCAGGTGCTTGTGGAAGATAGAGAGAATATCAGATACCATGGAGCTGGAGTTGTATGCAATTGTGAGTCACCAGTGCATCTGATTAGAAATGGACCCAGTTCCGACAAGAAAGCAAGTGGACTTGATTGCTCAGCCTTCTTTCCATGCCTTAGATTTTTAAAATGTGAATTCTGAGAATCAAATTCAGGTCTTCATTCTTGTGCACAAACACTTAATTTTAAGGCCTGAAATATCAATAGGAGACATTTTATTTTTTATTTTTTTAATTTTTTAAATTAAATGCAATGGAAATGTGTAAATCATTAGATATTAACTTCGAAAGAAGAGGCAATTAAAATGGTCCTGAGAAGCTGGCTCAAGCTTACACACCAATTAGGACATAGGTAGAGGCACACTGTGAATTATGAGCTAGTATTTCTTTCCTTGACCTAAGGCATATTTAATGTAGGTTATATACCTAATAGTATAAGATTTTACAAAATATTAGGTATTAGTCACAATTGGATGTTTCATTCCTTGAGTATTACAGCTTTTTCTGTTGCCTCAACTGACAATAATCTTTGCAAAATAGAAAACTGAAACTAAAAACAAATCTGAATGATGTGTCTGATTATATTCATGTCATGTTATTTTTAATCTATTGTATTTAATATATCTGACATTTTATTTACTCATCAGGTAATAAATGCCAAATAAAGTAGTAATAAATTCTTGTGAATCACTGTTTCTTTATAAAATTTACAGACTAGAATAATCTGGTGGTATTGTGTTCCCCAAAATATTGTGTGTTCCCCTAAATAAACTTATCTGGGGTCAGAGAACAGAACGGCCACAATATTAAACATGAGGCTGTGATAGCACACACCTTTAATCCTAGCATTTCAGAGACAGACATACCTCTGGATCTCTAAGTTCAAGGCCACGTTAGAAACAGCCAGGCAAGGTGACACATGCCTTTAATCCCAGAAATCCAGCCTTTAATCCCAGAAATCTAGCCTTTAATCCCAGGGAGTGATGGTAGAAAGTAGAAAGATTATATATGGCATGAAGACCAGAAACTAGCAGCATTTGGCTGATTAAGCATTTGGCTAGTTAATCTTTTAGGCTTTGGAACAGCACATTTCAGCTGAGAGCCATTGGGATGAGGACTCAGAAGCTTGCAGTCTGAGGAAACAAGACCAGCTGAGGAACTGGCAAGATGAGGTAGCTGTGGTTTGTTCTACTTCTCTGATCTTCCAGCAGTCACCCAAATACCTGGCTCTGGGCTTGATTTTATTAATAAGACTTTTAAGATTCCTACTACAAAATAAACCTTCCTAGAATTGACAAAAGTAAGATGAATATTCTCTAATTGGATATGCTTAAATTTTATAAGGAAATGTGTTACCATGTTAATGAGCTTATAATAGTTGTTTTTCTGATGTAGGTGTGTAAGTGCACAGGCTGCATTACCATAGCAACCCTCATCTCTGCCCCTCATACCACTGAGGTTACAGCTGCACATGGGACCCTGCAAGGTTTTTTGTATAGATACTGGGGATCTATGCTCATAAAATCAGAAACAAGACAAGGCTGTCTACTATCTCCATATCTGTTCATTAATAATACTCAAAATTATAGATAGAACAATAAGACAACAACAACAACAAAAGCCTAAGGGAATACTAATTGGAAAGGAAGAAGTCAAACTTTTGCTATTTGCTGATGATATGATAGCATTCATAAGTGACCCCCAAAATTCTACTAGGAAACTCCTATAGCTGATAAAAACTTTCAATAATGTGTTGGGATATGAGATTAACTTAAAAAATTCAGTAGCTCTCCTATGTACAAATGATAAATGAATTGGGGAAGAAATCAGAGAAAAATCACCATTTATAATAGCCAAAAATAACATAAAATATCTTGGGGTAACTCTAGCCACTCATGTAAAGAATCTGCATAACAAGAACTTTGAGTCTTTGAAGAAAGAAATTGAAGAAGATATCAAAAACCAGAAAGATCTCCCATGCTCTTGGATAGGTAGGATCCACGTAGTAAAAACAGTAATCTTACTAAAAACAATCTACAGATTCATTGCAAAACCAACCAAATCCCAGCACAATTTCTCACAGACTTTGAAAGAATAATATTCAACTCTATATTGAAAAACAAAAAACCCAGTATAGCCAAAACAATCCTGTATAATAAAGGAACTTCTAGAGGCTTCATCACTCCTGACTTCAAGCTCTACTATAGAGCTATAGTAATAAAAAACAGCTTGGTATTGGCATGTGGACCAATGGAATTGAATTGAAGACCTTGACATGAATCCACACATTTATGAATACCTGATTTTGGACAAAGAAGCCAAAATTATGCTGTAAAAAACAGAAAGCATCTTCAACATATGCTGGCATAACAGGATGTCAGCATGTAGATGACTGCAAATAGATCCATATCTATTGCCATGCACAAAACTCAAGTCCAAATGATTCAAAGACTTCAACATAAATCCAATTACACTGAACCTGATAGAAGAGAAAGTGGGAAGTAGCCTTGATCTCATTGATACAGGAGACCACTTCCTAAATATAACATCAGTAGCACAGACACTGAGAGCAACAATTCATAAATGGGACCTCCTAAAACTGACAAGCTTATATAAGGCAAAGGACAGAGTAAATAAGACAAAAAGGCAACCTACAGAATGGGAAAAGATCTTTACCAATTTCTCATCTCACAGAGGGCTAATTTCCAAAATATACGAAGAACTCAAGAAACTAGATTTCAAAATACCAAATAATCCAATTTAACATTGGGATACAGATCTAAACAGAGAATTCTCAACAGAAGAATCTCAAATGGCCAAAAGACATTTAAGAGATTGCTCAACATCCTTAGCCATGAGCAAAATGAAAATCAAAATGACTTTGAGATATCACCTTATACTTCTCAGAGTGGCTAAAATGAAGAACACTGATGACAGCTTATGTTTTAGAGGATGTGGAGTAATGGGAACACTCCTCTACTTTTTGTGGGAATGCAAACTGGTGCAGCCACTTTGGAAATCAGTATGCCATTTTCTGAGAAAATTGGAAATCAATCCACCTCAAAACCCAACAATATCACTCTTGGGCATATACCCAAAGAATGCTCAAACATACCACAAGGACACTTGCTCAACTATTTCCATAGCAGCATTATTTGTAATAGCCAGAACCTAGAAGCAGCTTAGATGCCCATCAACTGAAGAATGGATAAAGAAAATGTGGTACATTTACACAATGAAGTATTACTCAGTGGTAACAAACATCATGAAATTTGCAGGCAAATGGATGGAAATAGAAATAAATCATAATGAGTAAGGTATCCCAGACCCAGAAAGACAAACATGGTATGTACTTACTCTTAAGTGGATATTGGATATAAAGCAAAAGATAACAAGGCTACATACAACCCACAACCCCAGAGAAACTAGGTAACAAGGATTACTCCCTAAGGAATTTATCTTCTTCTTGGCAAAAATAGCCATTTGTGGAAGAAACTGTTCTTGCCTAGAGTGCTTGACAAAATGTTTTATCAACTTGGCTTTCAGGAAGGTGACCACTGAACTTTACAAGGCAAAATGGTCCTTCAGGTTCCTGCTTCATTGAGAAAACTGCCAGACATTATAAAGGATACACAAAAACAAAAGTGACTGAGAGACTCTAGACCTATGGGCTGAAGACAGGTGCCCCAACTTTACAGAGGAACTTTGGATGACTATCCAGGCTGCCAGCTGTCTCTGTCTAGTCTTGCAAGACTCCTGAAATTTGCTTGCATCCTTCTCCCATTTCTCAGGTAATATTATATCATTCTGAGGTCTTTGAAGTAGTTGAAGACTAGATAGCTGTAATTTCCTTAGTAATGATAAAAGATAAGTTAGATATGAAACCTTAGACTCACAAATATAGGATAGATAGGATATATTCTTTAATTTTGCCAAATACAAATAGACTAGATATTGTAACTGTAATTCTTGCTTGATAATTGTTTTGTTATATGTAATTTTACTATGTTACAACCTTCCTTTTTGAAAGGATGGTCTTCTTACACTTGTCAGAATGGCTAAGATCAAAAACACTGAAGGTAGTTTATGCTGGAGAGGATGTGGAACAAGGGGAACACTCGTACACTGTTGGTGGCAATGCAAACTTGTACAGCCACTTTGGAAATCAGTATGGCTCTATCTCAGAAAATTGAGAATCAATCTCCCTCAAGACCCAGCTGTACCACTCTTGGGCATATACCCAAGGAATGATCAATCATACCACAAGGACACATGCCCAACTGTGTTTATAGCAGCATTGTTTGTAATAGCAAGAACCTGGAAACAACCTAGATGCCCCTCAACTGAAGAATGGATAAAGAAAATGTGGTACATATACACAATGGCATACTACTCATCAGAGAAAAACAATGACACCATGAGGTTTGCAGACAAATGGATGGAACTAGAAAATATTATCCTGAGTGAGGTAACCCAGATTCAGAAAGACAAACATGGTATGCCCTCACTCATAAGTGGATACTAGATATAAAGCAAAGTATAACCAGACTGCAACTCACAGTTCCAGGAAGGCTAGCTAATAAAGAAGACCCTAGGAAAGACAAAGGGATTGCTCAGTGACAGAGAAATGTATTAGATCTATATGAGCAAACTGAGGGTGAAGGGGGTAATGGAGGTCAAGAGTCGGGGGAAAAAGAAGGGGAGCTGGAGGTTTTTGCTGGATCAGAAACAGAATGGGAGAACTAGAAAAGAGATACCACAATAAATGAAGCAACATGGTAGAGAGGTCCTCAGGAACTCACAAAGATGACTACACTATAGACTACTGGCAATGGTCGAGATGATGCCTGAGCTGACCTACTCTGGTGATTGGGTGGTCGAACACCCTAACTGTCATGAAATAATCCTCATCCAGTGACTGATGGAAGCAGATACAGAGATCCATGGCCAAGCCCCAGGTGGAGCTTCAGGAGCCCAATCAATGAGAGAGAGGAGGGATTATATCAGCAAATGATATTGAGACAATTATTGGAGAAAGCACAGGGACAAATAGCCAAACTATTGGAAACACATGAACTGTGAACCAATAGCTGAGGAACCCCCATGGTACTGGACCAGGCCCTCTGGATAAGTGAAAGAGTTGTTTAGCTTGAACTGTTTAGAGGGCCCCCAGGCAGTGGAACTGGGAACTGTCCTTGGTGCATGAGCTGGCTTTTTGGGACCTAGTATCTATCAGGGAGGAGGGGTTTGGACCTGCCTCAAATGAATGTACCAGGCTCTGCTGACTCCCCAGGGGAGACCTTGCCTTGGAGGAAGTGGGAATGGGGTGTGGATTGGGGAGATGCTGGGGGGTGGGAGGAGGAAGGACAGGGAAATCTGTGGTTGATATGGAAAATGAATAGAAAAATCTCCATAAAAAGAAGAGAAAAAAAACCTTATATTTTGAAAAAAAATAGAAAAGGGGAAGTGCTGTGGATATCACTCTATATGCTGTGAATGTGTTGCTCTGATTGGTTAATAATTAAAGTGCTGATTGGCCAGTAGCCATGCAGGAAGTATAGGCAGGACAAAGAGAGGAGAATTCTGGGAACAGGAAAGCAGAGTCAGGAGTTGCCAGCCAGGTACAGAGGAAGCAAGATGTTAAAGATAGAACTGGGAAAAGATACAAAGCCACATGGCTAAACATAAATAAGAATTATGGGTTAGTTTAAGTGTAAGAGCTTTTCAGTAATAAGCTTGAGCTAATGGCCATACAGTTCGTAAATAACATAAGCCTCTATGTATTCACCTGGGTCTGAGCAGGACTGGCAGGTGAGAAAGATTTGTCCTGACCACCTAGTAGGCTGGGACACAGGAAAACTCCAGCTACATTCCCCTGTAATCAGATTGGTAACTACCCTAATTGTCATCATAGAGCCTTCATCCAGTTACTGATGGAAGCAGATGCAGAGATCCACAGCCAGGCACTGGGCCAAGCACCTGGAGTCCAGTCAAAAGGAGGAAGGAGGGATTATTGTAGGAGCAGGTGTGGGTGGATTATGATGAGGAAACCCACAGTGACAGCTGATGCAAGGAACCTGCAGGGGACCAAACTAGGCCCTCTGAATGTGGGTGACAGTTGTGTGGCTTGGTCTCTTTGTGGGACCCCTAGAAGTGGGACCAGGATTTATCTCTGGTTCATAAACTAGCTTTCTGGAGCCAATTCCCTATGGTGGGATACCTTGCTTAGCATTCATGCAGGGGGGAGGAGCTTGGGCCTGCTTCAGTTTGATGTGCCAAATTTTGTTGACTCCCCATGGAAGGCCTCACCCTCTCTGAGGAGTAAATGGGGAGGTGTGGAGGGGAATGGGAGGCGGGGAGGGAGAAGGATCTGTGGTCAGTATGTTAAATGAAAAAAATTAAAATAAAACTAACAAGCACAGAGAAGGAGAAAAGATGCTTCTGAGTAGACATGGCCAAAATATCTACCGTATCTTAGCATTTTAATTTTTTTGTTTTTGTTTTTGTTTTTGTTGAGACAGGGTTTCTCTGTGTAGCTTTGTGCGTTTTCCTGGAACTCTGTAGCCCAGGCTGGCCTCAAACTCACAGAGATCCACCTGGCTCTGCCTCCCAAGTGCTGGGATTAAAGGCGTGCACCACCTCCTGCCAGCAAATATATTTTTTTAATGAAGGTTTTATGTCAGGATGAGCTTAAATCAGCTTTTAATTTTGTAAGCAAATACTCAAATCAGAAAATAATATTCCATTGATTAGTTAGAGACATGGCTTCCATTTGAATTCAGAAATGGAGGGAAAGAAGATTCAGTTCTTGTTCTTCCTCCCCTCTTTGACACAGACCCATGAACTGACTCCCAATCAACTGGGATCTTCCATACGTAAAGGGAAAATGATACACACTTATACAGACTAAACTTTTATGCAACAGCCCAATTTCCAGAGCAATTTCCCTGAGACATATAAAAGAGGAGGTTTTACTATTATAGAAGTTAGTAAAAAAATGATTGTGCTGATTGGACATGAAAAGATACAGAGAGAAAAATATGAATTTTTTTTTTAGTCCAGCTTCAAGGAAATTGGATTTTCTCTTGAGCAAAGAACAGAAGAATTGGAATCCAAAGTCTGCAAAAAATATTGCTCTTTTAAGAATGTTACAAAAATTACTGTTTTTCATTGAAAAAATGTGTAGTAGATAATGAAACATCTGCTTAAAAAGTAAAATGTTCAGTGACACATCTGGATGTTTCCTCTGTAAGATGTCAGACATGAGGATAATTGTAAATATAGAGCTAAATTGCTTAAATGTTAAGCTTTCCCACACATGTTTGATGCTGTTAGAGCAAAGATAAATTCTTTATACTTGTCAGGCAGCTAAGTAATCAGGAATGTCTAAATGTCACCCACTGTAAACAAAATACCATTCTTAAAATTGTTTATTTGAAAGAATGTATTAACCAATAATTATACTATATACTATATTATACATTTGCTTCTTGTTTCAAAGCTTTTAACCCTACTGGGTAACTGATAAATCCTGGAAATATAGAATCATTCTTCCTGATTCTTCTGAGAGGCTAATGGGCCAGACTGACTAAAGTACACAAGCAAATCTTATTGTTATACCAAAAAAAAAAAAAAAAAAAAAAAAAAAAAAACTTAGTTAGAAGGAGGGAGGGAGAGAAGGAAAGGGAGAGAAAGAGAGAAAGAATATGTAACTATTTAAAGATCATAATAAGATGTGAGCTAGCTCAGTTGGTAAAGCATTTATGCACAGTCATGAAGAGCTCTCATCCTTAGAAGACATGGTGAGGGCCATTCCTAGAAGATGCCTGTAGTTCCAGCACTGGGAGACAGATGAAGGGATCTCCAGTGGAGTCCTTAGGGCTTGCTGACCATTAGGCAGCTTAGCCAAATCATCAAGTCCCAGATTCAGTGAGAGAACTTGTTTCAAAAATAAGGTGAAGAACCACTGAAGAGGACAGCTGACTTTGACTTCTCCCTACACCCCACCACACACATATGAACATGTGTGTATATACTGGTGAAAATGAATTAATTTAGGGGAGTACAGTGGAGAGAAAAGGCAAAATATTAAATTTATGAGAAACAATGTGTAAACAATGCAAGTTGCACAATAGTTGTATTTCAAGAAGAATTAGACCACGTAGCTAGGGATGGTTTCCTATGGGCGTATGGCAGGATGCAGCAAGACCTGGATAATCATGGAGGAGAGTAGGCATTGACTGGCAGGGTATATTTATAGCAAGAATGTGCTGAATCTGAGTAGGTCTGTGGTGCCTATGAAGAAAGAACTGCCTGTCTTAGATGGTGTAGATAGTAAGCAAACGTTATGATATTTGTATCAGAGGAAGCGAAGGCTATCACTTACAATCCTACAGTACAGAGCTGAGTAGTTCCTTGAGGAAGATGGTTGTCTATTCAGTGTTCCATTTTGTATTGACTTCATTTCCTTCAGAAGCATTAAACCACCTCTATCAAAACAGCTCTGTCACCATGTTGGTACCAAATTCCCCTGAAGTGCCTGCTGCCTTGAGGGGATTTCTATCAGGGTCCAGAAAAGATGCTACAAGCAGCTAATGATACTAATATGAGGGATATCACATAAATCTAAGCACATTAGGTTCTTTAGTCCATTCACTTCATTCTAAGTAAATTTTAGCTACACAGTTTCTTTTCTGTTTTCATGCTTAGCTCCTCTCAGTCGCTCCTGCTCTCAGTCCCTTCTGCTGTTCTCTCATGTCTATCTAGTTCTTTCCATCTCCATCCTCATCTTTGTTCTTCTAAATCCATTCTTTCCAGTGCTTTCAGAGAACCATTATATACACATGCAGTAATTCTTTGGCAAACCAATGCAAGGCTTGCTGTTTTCAGGGTCATAGAGAGAGGTGATAAGGATCCACACATAAAGCAGTAGTTGTCAGCTTCCAATTACAACCCAAAAGGGGAATGACTAAAGGGGAGTTCTCTGGCAGGGTCAACTAGCAGGGGCAGAAGACCTAAGAAGTCAGCAAAGCCCTAAAATCTCTTCTGTACTACTGGGGTTCACAGAGGAAAAGCTGGGGTTTGTTGATTTGTCACTGATGTAGGGAATCTAGGAATAGCACCTGTCTGAGAAGGAATTAAAACTTAATTTCCCTAAGAAAGAAGCTTGGCACCTATGCCTTCCTGGCCTTGAAGGCAATCCCCTTGGGTCAGTGACTAGGTAACTAGCAAGTGGCTAACTAAAACATCATTCCTGGAATGTGAGCAGTAAATCTCTTAAATTAGGGTCTTATGTAAATAACCTGGGGGGGGGGGGGTAAGAAGTTGAGGATTTAATTGTTAGTGCTTCTTTTCTCTATCTGTGGGTGAGATGAGCTAATGTTTATATACAATTTTGTCCTTGGAAAAAGGTATCTTTGCTGAAATACTTTTGTCTGGAAAATGGCCCTGGCCAGATATATGTTAATGAAAAATAAACACAGCTCGGGACAGTTATCCAATTGCCCTAAATGTATAGGGAAAGTTGCGCCCAAGACTGAGATGCAATCATGAGATTACATGTACACATAACATGGAGATGCATGGACTTTTGCTACCAGTGGCTCTCAATATGTTGGGAACAAATTATAGTCTCTCCATTGTGAATGTCTACTGAGGAAACAGGCCCCCAGACCTTAGCACAACTGATGCCATGTTAGAGGCACCATTAGAGCCACTGACCTTAAAACCTACATGTAGGTCCTAACACTGGCTAAAGTGGAAAGAAGACCCAATCTATCAAAACCAGCTCCAGGATGCAGGAAAACTCCTTCAATGTACTGACATTGTTCTTCAGCTTCTCTAGTTCTGCTTCTTGCTTGCTGTTCTTGATAACTCAAGTGTGTCAACTAGGATGTGGTTTTATGCATTAAAGACAAGAATTGTGAGGATCAGGGCTTCATGATTTGGGTAAGTTCTCCATGCAGTTGTCTGTCAGTGATTAAACAGTGACAAAGACTTTTTTCCTCTGGCTTTAAGGGTGTCCATGTCTGTTCTCTGGTGGATTTGACTCCTAACACCCAAACCAAAAATTGAACCTTTCAGTCTCCACTGAAGTAAGAGGCACCAGGGCTTAAAGATGACCAAAGGCCTAACATAACACTCAACCAGGAAGTACCAAAACACCAACATAAAGTTAGGTGTGGCCCACCTGATGGGCTTCCTGGTCTTCTTTTGTCATGTGGCCCCTGAAAACATGCCCACTCTACTTAGTTTATTCTACACTGATGTAAACTCTCTTGCAGGAACAAAGACGTTCTAAAGAGATGCTTGTGCACCTCCCTTTGGCCATAGAAAGAGTTGAGTCCTAGGAATTGCAGTTTCCCAGGAATCTCACTGTAGGGAGAAGGAAAATCTTCGCCTCTGGGGCCAACCAAATTTCAGGCAGTTCTAACAACTTATAATATTGTTCTGAAGGATAGACTGGAGTTGAGACAACAGACTTTCAAAAAGCACTGTTGATTGAATTTTGTGTCTTTTTAAACAGGTCTAGTGGCATTCAGTGTGAACCTCTCTAGTGATGTTAGGCAGCTGTGGAAACCATAATTATCTACAACTCTACTTCATAAACTGTGTTTGCAACCCCAAATGGAGTTGCTAAATTGATGTACTGTGTTGAAAAACAATTGGCATCCGTAAAAAAGTTTGTGAGCTATGTGACCAAAACTCATCTCAAATTCAAACGGGTAATGAATCTGAGGTTTTTCTGGTCTCACTCTGCCATGCTGCATCACAAGTCTATTATGGTATTTGTTCTGAGCACACAGCACAATCTGAACTGCACATGCCCACACACAGGACACTGACATGTGCTTCAGGAGCTCAGATTTAAGAACACCGAGCATTGTACTGTTTTCACTGTACACACAAATATTTCTGTGCTTATGGAAACTGATTTAATCATGGAAAACAAAAATGTTTAGTATTTTCCTACCATTATTAGTTAGCATGTAAGTATCAGATTTGTAAGTTTTGACTGCACTGTTACAATGTTTGATATCAGCATTGTGTGTGTGTGTGTGTGTGTGTGTGTGTGTGTGTATGTGTTGAGGGTCCTGGGAATTGCTATTTCTCACCCATGCAAGAAAAATGCTTAACTACTTAGTCACATTCCCAGCCCCCCACAATTTTGACTAGAAAATTTGCTGTTTGCTGTCCAATGGGATAGATGGGCCATTGGTTAAGGCACTTGCCTTAGCCTTCTTAGCTCCTCTCTCTCCTCTCTTCTACCCTTTCTCTTCTCACTTAGAAATCCTTAGCAATGCTCTGTGTTCTCTGTTCTAAGGATTTGAGCCGCTGTTTCAGGATGGGTTTTCTTAAAGGAAGAACCAAGGAAGACTTTGCTGTAACAATGTCATTATTTTACCTCTGCTTTCAGGGTAACTGGTCCCTTGTAGTATTTGTTTACTTGTTATTTTCCTGATCATATTTACTGCATTGAATTCATGATTTTCACGTGGATTGCTTTAATTAAGTGGATTCATTTCTATTGGCACAGTATGAATACTTAGTAACAACTGGATAAAATGATTCCTGAAAAGGCAGATATTGTGGTTGGTGTGAGGCAGTTGTATTTCTATCCTCTCAGTTCGCAGGTATAAATATTCTCCTCAAAGGGAGCTTCCTGTGGAGAGAAGCGCTGCTCCCCTTTTCTTCTCATTTGAAGTAGAAAGTGTGAAGAACCTGGCTGGATGCAATAATTGGCTGTCATACCCTATTTAGATACTGCTTTGAAGATGAGGCACTTCCTCCTCTACTCTTCTGTCTGTGCCACTAAATATTCAAAATGGGCAGATCAAAGTGAAATGGTCAATTTTTTATACCACTTCTCTTTCACTTCTGATGCTTTTTTTAGTCTTTCTTTTTGGTATTGGTCAAAGACTATGGGATTTCAGATGCCACTGAGACTTTGAACAAAGATGGATTGTGTCTGTTGACCATCAGATGGAAACAGGGCTTCATTGAGGAGGGCTATAACACCTGAAATGCTTGCAGGACTTGTGACATTGTCTTTAAAAAGTTGAAAGCAGAAATTTACCATCTGAGAGAGGAAAATGCCAGATCTAGTGGGAAAAAAAGACCTGGAAGATATTCTTATAAATGTGTTTATAGAGTGCTTGGCAAACTTATTGATTGCATGCCTGTAGTCCAAAATGGAATTCCACCTCTGAGAGATCGCCTTTGCTGACACCTGAACACTGTCTCCAAGAAGGTGAAGATGTGCCTACAAGGAGACTCTCCTCACTTTGCAGGTGCAGAAAGACATTAGTTTACAGTGCAATTGTTCTCCTGGGGCCAACTTTTCAAATACTCAGAGTTATGTGTTATTTACCCCTATGTTGAGAAACAAGTGTCTGTGTTGGCTGCCTTCCAATGATGAAACGATTTATTTGTTTGTCTGTCTGTCTGTCTCTGACTCTCTCTGTCTCTTTTTCTTTCTCTGTACGTAAACAAGGAAGTGTTTAAAGGGATTTATGTGGGCAAATGTGTCTCTGTATCTACTAAATGTGCTTCTTGACCCAGTGCCCCCCAGTTCTTTTTCTTACATTTGTATATTTTGTTCTATTCTAGATTGCTCATTTCTATTTTTCTTTATTATTATTATTATTATTATTATTATTATTATTATTATTTAGATCCTTGTTTGTATTGTAAAAGAAAGGGTGTGGATTAGGTTGGTTGGAGAAGTAAGGAGAATCTGAGAGGAGATAGGGGAGAAGAAACCATACTCAAATATACTGCATAAAAAAATCTATCTATTTTCAATAAAAATTCTGACTAAAACTGTGGCATTAGTGTTCTTAAAAATGAGTCTTGTATTTCAACTTAAAATTTTTAGGTAAAGCTAAGTGGCAGGACCAATGCTGAACTGTCCTACTGCCTACCACCCAAGATCAGGTAACCCTGGAATATGTATCTACTATGTTGACCAATTCTCATTTTTCAGTGAATTGTAGTTAAGTATGCAATTACAATAAGCTTCACAAACAATAGTGGCAAACACAATGAGTCTGACAGGAAATTTTGCCTCAGTGTGTTCCCTGAACAGAATGTCTGAAGTTGTTACTAATGTCTGCCTATTCTGAACAATCCTAATACCTCTACAGGGACAGTCTTTATGGGCTAGTGAGTAGGTGATGGGGTCAAGTTAGGAGATGGAGATACTTGATATTCTATGAGCATATATCTGCACTCATGAGGTCGAATCAAATCTGTATGTTCATGCTATTACCAGCTTAGTGTATACACACTGTTAATGATCTGTTTGTACTGAGTTAATCTCCTCTAACCAACATGGCCTTGGGATAGTGAAAAGTTGATATTGGAAGACACCAGTTGGATTCAGTGTTTTATGAAGTGCCCCAGACCAGATGATGCCCAGAGAATTGGAGAAGAGTGCAGGAAACAATAAGGAGAGAGTCATCAAAACTGTAGAACTCAACTCAAAGCTGGTCACCTGACCAGAGAAGCAAGTCTGAGATATGGAATGACATGTTGCCTTTGTGTCACCCTGTGTTGATATTATAGGTAGTCTGCTCACTGTAAAGTCTGGAAATGAGACAGAAGGCAAATTTTTCTAAGAAGTTGATCTTTTGCCTTCTCAGAGCCCTAGTTCACTGAACAAAAATCATCAAGAACATTCAATTACTATTCTTTTGGCATGCAAATTGACAGACTGAACTACAGTACTCTAGTTACAAAAAAAGAGAACCTAATTATTCATTTACTTTCCTTTTTAAAAAATGTGTACCTATTGATTTTAGTAATACAGTAAAAATAGAAAGAAAAATGTCTAAAGTTAAGAGGGCTGATTTCTTGGCTCAGTGGCAAAATAAAAACACCTGCCACAAATCCTGACAAGCTGAGATTTAATCCTAAAACATGCACAGTAAAAGAAGAGAGGGGACCTGCAAGATGTCCTCTGACCTCCACAGGTGGCACACACCACACCCAACCCAAGCAAACGCGCACACAAACACCAAATTAAAATTTCATGAGATTTTAAAGTCCTATATTAGTTTAGTTCAAACAAATATTCCATTTGGCTTAGGATTGAAATCTATATGATAGGCAAGGAAGATTGGCACAATCATGAAGATTAACTAGAATAGTGTGTGTTACAGAACATTTGATAAATATTTCCCTTGCTCCAAGTCTTCATTCTATTTTATTGTAAGAACAAATTGCACTGTAAGGCCAAGTCAGAGCATCTTCCTCTTTTGCATATCATTAAAATAACCTGGAAAGATGGAGTTTGAGTAAAAACTCCTTACAGCTTTCCTTTCCTTACTGTAGTCCATCTCACTCTGGTGAAAAATACCATCTAGGTAATGTTACAAAACACTTGGAGAAAAACGTACATAAATTAGGTTGAAAATGACTTATAAAGATGAATCTCTCAACTAAGTGAGGACTTACCCTCAGACTTCAATGTATTTGTGAAGACTCTGTGAGGCTTGCAGAGATTTTATGGACATCATCTGTTCCAAGTGTTTGTGTTTCCCTAAGGTCACCTGTTTCCACTGAACCCTGAGCTGATATGTTAACAAATGGGTCATTCAGAAGACACTTCAGTCTTGAAAGTTCTGCCTTGTAATTAGGGTTTATATTCTTATAAACTATCTTTGGGGCAACTTGTTCCCTATTACCATGCAGAGTCCCAAAGGAGAAGATTCTGACTGTTCAGACTATAACCTAACACTCAACATAAACAACCAAAGAGAGGAAGGCTTCATTTGGTTTGTAGCTTCAGAGGTTGCAGTCCATCACAGCCAGCAGGTGCCATTGCTTCCAGGTCAGGTGATTCATAACTTGATGATAAGAAAGTTCTGGGTGAATAGAGCTTGTTGATGAAGTTTTGGAAACTTTTGAGGTCCATCCTCTTAGTTTCCTTCCCTGGGGCCCAGAGGAGACACTATTAATGGTGGGGCTATTCTGTGGGAAATAAAACTAAGTACACCATGCACTTATAGCCATCCACGTTACTCCTCTAAGACAAAATTCTATCTGCAGTTCCATTCTCACATTCAACTCCTCTCTGTCCCTTTTCTTCCTCTCCTCTCATTGTTCTAGTCTTAACTAAGCTCTTTTGCTCTTGACCTCATCTTCATCCTCCCACCCTCCAATCTTAATGTTCCTTCCTCTGTTACCCATCTTCAGACCACCTCAATTCACCTACAATCTGCAAAAACTCTGCCTTGCCACTTCCTGGTTGGATGGGGCAACTCTTCTCAGAGCTAGGAATTCTGCCTCAATAATACTTCACTGCACCTGGTGTTTTGAGTCAATTGCTCTGGAATGCCACCTGACCTGTGAGAGGAAGGAGGGTCTGAGCTTCATTTGCATAAGAAATAAAGCTATGGACCTAGCTGTCCCCTAGGCAGTGTCTCCAGAAGGGTATTTAACTTAAGTCAAGAGACTGCTCACCATTATGGCCTAGGATGCTTGAAAAGTGTATCAGATAAACACACTGTTAGGAGTTCTTGAAAGCATACATAGCATACAAGAAAATCATTGCATATATACAAAAGCTAAAATATCACTAAGACTCTTTAAGCCATGGCTTGACCTTCAGAAAAGTCCTTCACCTTTTCAAGTAGTAGCTTTTGTGATAGTAGCTGGATTCCATTACTTTTTCCTGTGGCCATGAGTAGAGAGATATAGGAAAGAAACAGGGCAAGTTACAACACCAAGAACATGCCACCAGTGACCTACTTCTGCCAATAATCCTTCACCTCTCCAGTTCCAGGAATTCCCAATCAATTGCATCTATTCATGCTACAATAAATTCTCTATTGCATGTTATCTTTCACCCAAGCCCCTAATATGGATGGACATTTTCAAAAATGAGTTTTGGGGCACCTTGATCTTAAACCTTCTAAGTCCTCAGAACTGAAATTAAAATATACTTTTGTCTAAAATTTAGCCAGCTGAAGATATTCTAAGTATGCTAGGGGATTAAGTCAATACCCAAATACCTGTATTCTACCATGTCAGTTTGTTCCAAAGTCATACTCTGAGAAATGGAGCTGTAAGTTTCACTTCAGCATTAACAGGTAGAAAAGAGACACAGTTGAAGGCAGTCACAAGGACACTGTGATAGGAGTTTGGGAATTGTATTCACTTTTCTTGATGATGTTACTAACAAGAGTAGTTGGGTCACAGTTTGAGGGTACATGGTGCCAGGAGCATGAGGCAGCTGGTCACATTGCCTCTACAAGCAGGAAGCAGAGAGTGATGAATGCTGGTGCTTGTTGTAGAATATTATTTTAAGGTGTGTTACTTTTTTTTTTAACTCTGTGAAACTGTGTTACTGTGCCTCTCTAAAACACCCGATGGTCTAATAAAAAGGTGAACAGCCAATAACCAGTCAGGAGAAAGGATAGGCAGGGCTGGCAGGCAGAGAGAATACATAGAAGGAGAAATCTAGGAGGAAGGGAGAAAAGGAAGGAGCCAGCAAAGGAGGAGGGATTCAGAGGCCAGCCACCCAGCTTACACAGCAAGCCACAGAGTAAGAAACAAAGAAAGGTATACAGGAATAGAAAAGAAAAGCCCAGAGGCAAAAGATAGATGAGATAATGTAAGTTAAGGAAAGCTGGCAAAAAATTAAGCCAAGGTAAGGCTGGGCATTTGTAAGTGATAATAAGCCTCCATGTGTGAATTTATTTGGGAGCTGGGTTGTCACGCCCGCCTCGACCAGCAAGGATGACGCAACACCGGGATTCTCCTTAATACAGTTTAATCAGACCTTGTTTAATTGCATTGTCTTTCTCTCTCCCCTGGGACAAGCCTCTCCCAGCACCTAAGTAGGGCTGGGCTGCCAACCCCAAGCAGCCACGTGGGCACTGTCCACAGGTTCACGCATATGCCAGCAGCACACGAATCCAGCCATAGCCAAATAAGGAGCTGTTTACCATAAAGAGTGTTTGCCATCGGGAAGGCAGAGGGTAGAAGCCAGCGCCATCTTTAGGGTGCGGCTACAAGCAGCTCTCTACAGTTTCCCCCTTTTTGTTTTACAAAGCAACAGGCAAGAGTAGAGGTCTGATCTCTGTTAAAATGGAACATGTACTAATGTTTGTCCAGGCGTCGTCCACCCAGAGAACACTAGACCCGTCCGATACCCTTTTCACAGAGGTGGGAGTTAGAGTACCAACCCACATGCAATCAGACTTGCTCTTCTTGAGGTCAGCGTATCATAACCTCAAGTGGAGTGCGCAGGCCTCGCATCCTGTGCCTAAATATCTTTTAAAGTAGCCAACCAGGCTTGGGGGGACTGCCCTGCATCAATGGCCATAAAGGCTTGGACAATCATGGCTGCATGGCGACGCTATGAGAGCCTAATGCGACAAATGCACCACAAGCACACTAGGGAGGTGAGCACCAGTAAGCCTACTAGGGCTCCTATTCCCGCCCACTCCTTCATGTGATCCATGGCTGTTGCAATCCAGGAAGACAATCCCTCCACCAGTCTGGTATCCACTCGGGTCGAATTCACCGTGACAATAGCCACTCTCAGCTGGTCCATCAGGTTATCAAACTCTCCAGTCCAATTGCCTAAACGATAACTAGACAACTTTTTAGATAAATCTGTAGCAGAACAATTGGAAGCATCCAAATTCAAAAAATTCAGGGTGAATAATGCAAGAGAAAGTCTGTCCTTAGGGGTATGGCCATAGCCTATTCCCCCTTTTTGTTTTTGAAGCAACTCCTTCAAGGAGCGATGAGCATGCTCCACAATGCCTTGACCTTGTGGATTATATGGTAGGCCTTGTACAAGTTGCACATTCATCTGTTGACAGAAGGAAACAAACTTCTGTCCGGTATATGCAGGACCATTGTCTGTCTTTAACTGTTGAGGCTTACCCCATGCTGCCCAAGCTTCTAAGCAATGAGCAATGACATGAGAGGCTTTTTCTCCTGCCATTGGGGTGGCATGAATGATTCCAGAACAGGTATCAACAGATACATATACATATTTGACACGTCCAAATTCAGAGATGTGTGTAACATCCATTTGCCATATTTTTAAGGGGAGCAAACCACGAGGGTTAACTCCTAATCTAGAAGGATGATGAAAAATGACACATTGGGAACAATCTAGTACCACCTTCCATGCAACCGCACGTGAGATAGAAAACTTTTGTTGTAATGTCCTTGCATTAACATGAAATTCTTTGTGCAAAGCATGTGCTCGTTGTATGGCAGAAGCCACAAACATCCATTCCTGTCTAGTACACTGGTCCACTATATCATTGCCTTTAGCCAATGGACCTGGCAGACTAGTATGTGCATGGATGTGTTGCACAAAAAAGGGATTTTTACATTGCCAGATCAGTTTCTGTAATTGGCCAAACAATGAGCTAACCGGGCTAGAAGATTTGATGGGCCCTGCACATTCAAGGCTTTTTAAAGCATTAACAACATAACTAGAATCTGACCCTAAATTAAATGCAAATGGACAAGCCTTGAAAACTTCAAGAACTATTGAAAGCTCCACCTGTTGAGGTGCACCTGGCAAGAATTGATGCTTTACAGGTTCATTAGAATCCACCATATAAGCACCACAGCCTGTCTTAGACCCATCTGTAAATATAACACTTGCTCCTGGAATGGGCTGCGAAGCAGTTACCTTAGGGAAAACTACAGGATGTTCTTTAAAGAAAGTTAATAGTGGATGTTTAGGATAATGGCAATCTATGTGTCCTGGATAGGTACAACGCAGAATTGCCCAATCATCTATGGCAGCACATAATACTTTGACTTGAGTAGAATCATAAGGAACACCTAGCGTTTGTGGTGATGTCCCAAAATATTGTAAACATTGCTGAATACCCTGTTGCGCAAGCAATGCTACAGCAGTAGGATAATACTCAATTGATTTTGCAGGTGAAATTTTAGTATAAATCCATAACAAGGGTCCCTTCTGCCATAAAATTCCCGTAGGTTGTAACTGGGTAGGCAGAATGCACAGGGTAATATCATCATTATTTTGTACTCTTTGAAGGAAAGCTCTTTGTAGCCTATCCTCTAATTTTGTTAAGGCTTCTCGGGCTGCATTGGTTAATTGCCTTGGTGAATCCAAGGCTGCATCTCCAATTAAAATATCATATAATGGTTTTAATTCATAATTGGCCATTCCTAAACTTCCTCTTATCCAATTTATATCTCCTAATAATTTCTGAAAATCATTCAATGTGCAAAGATGATCCTTCCTTAACTCTACCTTTTGTGGCATGATATGATGATTAGTTATTTTAGAGCCAAGATAATTGACAACTTTGCTCTGTTGCACCTTCTCAGGGGCAACACAGAGTCCCTTTTGCTTTAGCAGTTCTACAAGTGAGCTATATGCTTCTTGAAGAATGCTCTCTTCTTTAGCTGCTAACAGTATATCATCTATATAATGGAGGCATTTCAGGCCAGGAAAACGTGCTCTCAAAGGTTCTAAAGCAGTTGCTACAAATAATTGACACATTGTAGGACTGTTGGCCATGCCTTGTGGCAATACAACCCACTGATATCTTTTATCAGGTTCCTCATGATTAGTGGACCGTAAAGTGAAAGCGAATCTCTCACTGTCTTTGCTATTCAGTGGAATGGAAAAGAAGCAGTCCTTAATATCTACCACAATAATAGGCCAATTTTCAGGCAAGGCTGACAGCAATGGAAGACCACGCTGTACTGGTCCCATAATTCTCATTTGCTCATTTATAGCTCTAAGATCATGTAACAATCTCCATTTTCCTGATTTCTTCTTGATGACAAATATGGGTGTATTCCAGGGAGAAAGGGAGGGTTTAATGTGTCCTTTCTCTAATTGCTCCTTCACTAATTGATATGCAGCATGTAATTTCTCAGAGGAGAGTGGCCACTGAGGAACCCAAACTGGCTCCTCCGTTACCCAGGATATGGGAATGCCCTCCTCAGCGGCCCCTAGGAAAAACCCAACCATTGTTTGGGTTTCCTAGGTACTATTTGTATTGGCTCCTTTCTGCCTTGTAAAAATTTTCCCAGGCCAAAATCAGGATGACACCCCATGTTTTTCATAATATTTTTAGATTCTTTGGAGTATCCATTACTCAACTGAAAGCCCATGGATTTCATAAGATCCCTCCCCCAGAGGGACACTGGAAGCTCAAGGACGTAGGGTTGCATAACGCCAGAGTGACCTTCTGAATCTTGCCAATTTAACAAATTTGCACTAACATTTGGAACACTGGCATAACCCAGTCCCTGCAATGTTTGTGAGGAAGCCTGTATAGGCCAACCTTGAGGCCAATCTTTGTTAGCTATGATACTGCGATCTGCTCCTGCAATCTGCTCCAGTATCCAAATCTAGGTCTCTTCCCAATTTCTCCCAGGAATGCACTGTGAGGCTTCCAGAAATTGCAAACCAAGGAACAACTGCATCACACTGTTGCAGAAACCGTGCTAGGGTGTGTTTTTTTATTTTCAATTTCTTAGAGAGAAGCAGCTCGTTAAGAGCCAGAAAAATTGGGTGCGAGGAGGAAGCGCCCAAGTTAGTATACTTTTTTTTTTTTTTCTCTCAATTTTAGAAGTTTCTCAGAGGTTTCTCAGAGCCTCTGTAGAACTGTTCCAGCCCTCCAGTTTCCCTGTTTGTTTTGTTTTACCTGTTGGTTTTGTTTTACTGGCTTGTTTTGTTATGTAAATTACCTGTCCGCTAAAGTCGCAGAGCAGGTTTCCCTTGTTGACTTTGTTATTGTAATTACCCATCCGATATAGTCGAGGCCCTATTTAATTACCCGTCCGCTATTGTTGCGGCTCTGCTACCCCGCTCTCCCTTCTACAGGTGAGTGCTACCCGCTTTTGTCGCGGATCCCCAGTTTTTTTTTTGTTTTTTGTTTTTTTTCCTGAGGACTCACCGGTACCGCCTGACTGTAAAAAGTTCTGAATCCGGAGAGAGACGTGGTAATTTTCCCGTACGTTCGTTTCTCCGTTGTCCCCGTAGGAGGCCACCACTTGTCACGCCGCCTCGACCAGCAAGGATGACGCAACACCGGGATTCTCCTTAATACAGTTTAATCAGACCTTGTTTAATTGCATTGTCTTTCTCTCTCCCCTGGGGCAAGCCTCTCCCAGCACCTAAGTAGGGCTGGGCTGCCAACCCCAAGCAGCCACGTGGGCACTGTCCACAGGTTCACGCATATGCCAGCAGCACACGAATCCAGCCATAGCCAAATAAGGAGCTGTTTACCATAAGGAGTGTTTGCCATCGGGAAGGCAGAGGGTAGAAGCCAGTGCCATCTTTAGGGTGCAGCTACACGCAGCTCTCTACACTGGGTGGTGGCCCCCCAAAAGAGCCAAAAACCAAACAACAGGTGCTCAGTTCACTTTCTCTTTTTTATTCATTCCAGAACCCCAGTCCATTGGATGTTGTTGCCCATATTCAGGGAAGATCTTCCTCAGCTAAACATTGATGGAAATACACTCATAGTCATGTCCAGATGCAATGCTTAATCCAATCAAGTTGATATATAGTGAATGTTAATCACAACAAAAATATTTTGTCAAAGAAATTATCTGCATATGAAGGATTTTCTGGAGACCCTCAGGCAAGCAGAATGCTGCTTAGTATAAGAAAACTAAACTGATATATTTTGTTGTGTTATTAGAACTACACTTCAGAATAGCCTAAATAGTATCATCAATATCATTCTGAAGAAACATTGGTGGCTTTTTAAAAATCAAATTGTAGAAGGAAAGGAAAGGGATAGATTTCATGATGTGATAAATCATATAACATTGTATATACTTTTTTTTAAAGACTGGCATAAGTTATCTTGGAAATACAATATTATTTCCATACTGCCTCACAATAAAAGGATAATTGGGTAGTGTTTGAGCTGAAGATTTTTCAAGTTTTTTTTTTCTTATGTCTTATAGTGTCTTCATGATAATGCATCTGTTTATAGCTTTCAGACCCATCCAATGCATTTTTAATCTTTTCAGGCCCACAAAAATGGTGAGGTGATTAGAAATTCCAAAATAACATTTTTCTGAACTTCACAAAAGTACCATTTTTTCTATATTACTCATTATTTTCTTTGGAAAGGGAATAAAATTAGCTCCCTTTAGCTATTGCACTCCAATGTGCTGTGTTCCTTGACATTAGTTAACAGGCAGCTGTGTGAAGGTTGGCCCACATCCAAGATGATGATTGCTTTTTGCATGTGCTCTTTGCTGGTAGCTCTCTAAATAATGGCTTCTGCTTTTTTCATGGGTGGAATTCAGGATGATTAACTCTCAGGTGATTAATAAATGGTGTTTCTGAGAATTAAGTAGTGAAGAGTCATTTAAACAAATCTGGTCTGTTTTGTTTACCACAAATCAAATAACATTTCCCCTTGGCCTGCTGCTGTGTCTTTTCCTGGTATGATATGACCATGAGTGTCTATTCACCCCAGAACAGCACCAGTGGCTGAAAGAAGAACGATGCTACCCAGTCTAGTTTAGTGAACCAGCGAGTTTATTAGTGTTCCTCACAAGAGTATGGGTGAGGGATTGTTATACAGATATTTGTGACTGAAAGGCAACCCTAGCAAGGAAAAGTTAGCCCGAGCCTGGGGGACAACTCATGAAAGTTACATCCCTGAAGACCCTCTCTCTGCCTGCCAAACGACTAGCAGGCTGGCTATTCTACTGGATGGAACGTGTCCTCTCCCTGGATGTCTCTATTTATTTCTAACCTTGGAAATGGACATATGAATATATAAGTTTTAGAAGTTTCCTTAGCTTGATAGTTTGTCTGCTTAGGCAGTCTTCTGTATTTACTATACTTCCGGAGTCCTGAGAGCCTCGCTCCTCCTTCTTGGAGAGAATGCTGTAAGGCTGAGGAAATAGCTGCACAAGTACCGTGATCTGGAAATGAAGCAGCTACTGACACTGAGAGACCAAGACTACAGATTGTTCTGGAAGAAGTAACATCAGGCAGCAGGGCCCAGGCCACTTCAGCACAGTGTCATCTGGGTTGAGGTGTCAGGGTGTGTCACTCCCAAAACAGGCAAGTCACTTGAATCATGAGCCCCAAACCCATCATCCTCCAAACAGCAAGGAAAATGAATAACTTGTGGGGCTAATGAAGATTAAATACAGTGCAAAACGCCAAGCACACACTGATCAGTCACTATGGTACTTTCTAATCCCCTCCTTCAGCATTTTTCTGGTACTTGGAGAATCTTCAAAACTGGTGGGTCTTGCACAAAGTCTTTTCTTTCTATGATGTGCAATACTCTAGAAAAACTCATCTCTAGCACCAAAGTAACCACATTTGCTGCCATAGCCACCATAATAGACTGTTATTAAAAATCATAAGCTATTAATTGCTATACTTTCAGCATTTGATATCAATTTTATAACCTTATAAGAAAGACTAAAACAAGTTGGGCAGTGGTGTCACACGCCTTTAATCCTAGCACTCCGGAGGCAGAGGCAGGCTGATGTCTGTGAGTTTGATGGCAGCCTGGGCTGCAGAGTGAGTTCCAGGAAAGGCACAAAGCTATGCAGAGAAACACATCTCAAAACACTAAAGAAAAAAAGATTAAAACAATAATTCCGACAATGATACATAAAAATTACAGGAAACCGATATATTATCTGCTTTAGGCATTCAAAATGGAAAGTTTCATTTTAAGTGACATAAAGGGGCAGGTGGCTTCTCTTGGAACAAAATTTCATCTTTTCACTAATCATTTTTCATCAGCTATGCCTCAATAACAAATAATTCCAAAGTCCAAGTGGCTTGTAGCCACAAGTGTTAGGGTCTTGTTCATGTCTTGAAGCTTAGCACATGTCCTAAGTTTATCTTTTACCTGTTGGTGATTGCAAGAAATTTGGTGTATCAATACTTTTTCTTCAACTGATGTTTAAAAAATCCTTTTTAAAGTGATATATAACTTTTGTCATAAAGTAAATAATTATATAAACAATCAAATTAATGAATTTGTATCATAAATGTCTATGTTCCTAACTCCTGAAGAAAATCTGAAATGCTTTCATCCTCAGATATATTATTTTTCAGTATCATCTCTCTACAATGGCTAGCTTTCTCTTGCCCAGAGGGCTGTCTAGGCAGAAATATTTACAATATGAACTGGTGTGTGTATGTGGTGCAGTCACTAAGAGCAATCTATGTGTCTTGTATTTAGGCTTTATGTGTATCCATTGATAATATGTAAAGGTTTATTCAGATTGGCCCATTGGAAAATCTGTGTGACATTTTTTTTGACTAATTGTAGTCCATCTTAGGCAGGTAGTCCTGGGTTGTATAAGAAAGCAAGTTAAGTAAGCCATGGAAGCAAGCCAGTAGGCAGCATCCCTCCATGGTCTATAATTTATTTGGGTTTTTTGTTTGTTTGGTTGTTTTTTTGTTTTGTTTTGTTTTTTGTTTTTTTGTTTTTGGGGGTGTTTTTTTGTTTTTGTTTTTGTTTTGTTTTTGTTTTGTTTTTTCCTGAGTGCTGGAATTAAAGGCATGCACCACCACCACCCAGCTCTAATTTGGTTCTTGCCCTGACTTTTAGAAGATGAACTACAAGTTAGAAGATGAAATAAACATTTCCTCCCCAAGTTGCTTTAGTTCATTCTGTTTACCACAGCAATAGGAAACAAACTGAGACCATTTCCTTGTTACCAAATAGAGGATCTTTTTAGCTATACACACCCCCCATACACACACATGTATATATATGTGTGTGGGTGTGTTTGTGTTAGTACACATGTATGTGTGTGCATGGGAACCTGAATTTCTACACTGGGTGTCTTCTTCAATCATGGGTTCTATCTTGAATTTTAGCCATCACCAGATTGGCTAGGCTGGTTGTTTCTGTCTCCCAAAGGCTGAGATTGGAAGTTTGTCACTATTATAACTATTTTTTTTTTTTTATTGGGATTTCTGGATGTTGTACTCAGGTCCTCACAAATCAATGGCAATAACTTTACTGACTGAACTATCTTCCCAGCCCCAAATATCATTTGATTTAATAATTATACAAATCACAGTGAGTTTACTTGGCTCTTGTTGATAAACATTGGCTTATTCTTGGCAGACACTATGAGAAGAAAAGTCGTCACTCACCACATAGAAGTCCTGTGTTTTTATTTCTGCTTCTAGTGCAAAAGATGCCTGAGGAAGGAAATGGCTGAGAACAACACAACCATTCTCCACAGTGGCTGCACCAAGTAACTCTCAAAGTGAGCAGGGTTTACTTTTCATGACTTCCAAACGACCATATTTTTCTTTTTTAATTGGAATTCTTGTGTCATGTCTGAGTTTTCTACCTAGTTTAGTTACTTCCAGTGTGTTTTTAAAATTTTTTACTTTCCTTTTTAGATCTATTTTACTTTTAGTTTATTATTTAGTTTATTCATTGTTTAAAATAAACTTTTAGTTTATTTATTTATTTTGTAAACCTGGTGAAAGAAAGGAACAGATTAAAATTTTATTTGTGTCCTCTTCTTTTGTTTATATGTATGCTTGCTTGTTTTTACATTTGTTTTCTTTTGTATGTCAGGATCCAGTTGTTCCAACTATTTGCAGAAAAGATTCTTTTGTTTCCCCTCTTCTACATTTTGTTAGAAAGCAGTTGCTCTGGATTTTGAATTTCATTTCTATAATCTCTGTGATGCTTTATTAAATTGTCTCTATAGAATCCAATACCCACTTGTTTGATTATTATATCTTTATGGTATGATGGTGTGTGTGTGTGTGTGTGTGTGTGTGTGTGTGTGTGTGTGTGTGTGTGGTGTTAGTGTATGCGCAAGCATGTTATTGCGTACATATAGAGGTCAGCGAATAAATTACAAATTCTCTCCTTCCGTAAATGTGCTCCAAAATTAAACTTGTATCATCAGGTTTGGATGTCATCAGGCTTGGTGATGTGCCCTTTCATTCACTGTATCATCTCAATGGCCCATAACTATAAGTTAACATCAAATGATTTTAGTCCTTAACTGGGTTTTCTGATGAGTTGTTTTAGCTAGTATAGTTCTTTAGACATCCCACACAAACTTTATAATTAGCTTGTTAATGCCACCAATAAAAGCTTCAGTTATTTCATTGAGGCATTGTTTGGATGCATAAGTGATTTTCAGAAAAGTTTATATTTTAATATTATATCTCCCAATCCATGACAATTGCACAGTATTGCTTCATTTATTTTGAACTCTTTCATTTTCTTCCAGTAAATATTTTATTTTATTTTTCAGTGTATAGTTTTCCATATATTCTATCATATTTACCCTTAAATTCATTGCAATTTTGGGCTACTAAATACCTTTTTGAAGTTTTTTTTTCTTATTATTGTTATGCAAGCATCGGCACATAAAATTTATCATTTTAAAAATACTGTGTGTTCTGTTACTTTGAGAAATTCATTTGTTCATTTCAGTAGCTTTTTTGTACACAGCATTGAATTATCTGCAAGGATAATGTCAATCTTTTATTTGGTTATTGTAATATCCTTTAAGTTACATTTATTCACTGTGTGTGTGTGTTTGTGTGTGTGTGTGTGTGTGTGTGTGTGCGCTCACATATGTGCATGTGCTCATACACACTCGCCATGGAGGTCAGTAGAATAGTTGCTAGTAAGTTTTCTTCTTCCCTCATGTGGGTCTAAGCTATCAAATTTAGGTTGCCAGACTTCTCCACCAACTCCTCTATCTGCCGAGTCATCTCACCAGCCCTGGTCATCATCATTTTACTAATTTAGTGTTAGTCTTTGTCTTTTAGGCTAAGCTAATTTTGAAGTAAAATCAACAATCAAAGCATGAACAACGTAACTGCTTCTGAGTGAACTGAACAGCATTGTCTTCAGTGTACCACTCACAATGTGGTTATGATTGCACAAACAAAATGGTTTCGACTATTGTGTTACAAACTTACAAAATCATATCCTAGAACTTAATTAGGTATGTTTGTGCTGTAGTAAAACAAATCTGGGTAATGTGAAAAATATGTTTAACTATGAATAAAAGAAATTCCCAGTTAGCTCCGGAATGTTGGTGAAGTGCCTTATTCTCCCATTTTTATACTAGGAACATATGTTTGCAGTCTCCCAGCTGGAGCTGTGATGAACTGAGGAAAATTTTAATCCTAGTTCTGCTGCAACTCCTCTGGGTTTTAATGTTTGGTTTGAATGTGAAATGCACACCGACTATGCTCAGGTATTTGACCACTTGATCCCCAGCTGGGGTGCTGTTTGTAGACCCTTTAGGAAGGGGAGCTTTGCTAGAGGGAGCAAGTCAAGTGGGGTGGGCCTTGAGGTTTTACAGCCCAGACCTACAGTTCCTGTTCACCCTGCCTTCTCATTGGGGAGGCAAGGTGATCAGCCTGCCTCCTTTTTCTGCCACCAAACCTTCCGTACAACGATGGACTCTTTGAATCTATAAAGCCTAAGTAAACATTTTCTCCATTTAGTTGTTTTTGTCACAATATTTTATCACAGCAACAAGAAAAGAGACTAAGACACACATCTTCACTTTGTGCCAGGAAGGTGACACTTTCCGATTACTAAAAACATAGCCATGAACATTCAAATCTGTAAATGGAGGCCTTTCTCAGTCCAGCCCCATCCCACAGCCACTTACAAATAATCACTCAGAGTTTTACATTAATTATAAATGCTTGGCCGATGGCTCAGGTTTATTAGTAGCTAGTTTTTATATTTAAATCAACCCATATTTCTTATCTATGCTTTGCCATGTGGTTTGTGGCTTTTTACCTCATTTTCTACATGTCTTGCTTCCTCAGCGGCTGGCTGGCAGCTGCCATGACTTTGCTCTTCTTCATCTGTATTGTCAGTTTGATTATACCACCTAATCTTATTCTGCCTCACCATTGTCAAAACAGCTTTATTACCAACCAATGAGAGGAACACATATTCACATCATACAGAAGGAAATCCCACAGCACAAATCATTGTACTCAATTAATAAGGAAAAAAGATCATTTCATTCAGAAAAAAAGCACTAAATTATTATTTTATAGCCCAAATGCAAGCTCTAGCTCTTCCTAGGCTGAATGGAGCAACATGGGGTCATTCATTTGTCTGGATTTCATACATATATAGTTCCACATGCTGTGTTCCTGGGGAAGAGTTGGAAACAGTGGCAAAAATTTCCAGTAGTGACCCTAAGGTTACCTTGTCTCATTATATTAAGGTAGTTCCAGCCATAGTGACTTCCTATTGCAGACACAGACTATCAGAAACAGCTATGCCAAGGCCATATCTATGTGTAGACATAGGAGTCATCACACACAAAGTTGTAGTTTGAGGATTGTAACACTCTATGTTATTCAAAGATCTTAGTGTATCTTTTCCTCCAACTATGTATGTCTGACTTGTTATTTAACCTACATCACTGAACAGTTAATGTTAATTGTCAACTTGATAGTATCTACAATCACCTAGGAGGTAAGTCTCCAGTCATACCTGAGATTATCTCAACAAAGATTAGCTTCTAAAGTGTCTTTAAGAATCCTGAATAGGCTAAATTAAATCAGTATGAAGACCCATCTTAACTGAGAAGGGTATTCCCTGGGGAGTGTCCCAGACTGTACTACCATGAAGAAAGTGAGCTAAACATTAGCATCTATCCATCTCTCTTTGCTTCTTAACTGTAGATATGCTGTGACCAGCTCTCTGTCTATGTCTCTGTCTCTCTCTCTCTATCTCTCTCTCTCTGTGTGTGTGTGTGTGTGATAAAAATAGAAAGAACTTCATAAAGGGGGAGAAGAAGTCTAAAGAGAAAGCAAAAAAAGAGGGTAATAAAATACATGTGATAAGAAATCAGAATGAGTTGCTACTCAGGGATAAGGGAGCTAGCCAGAATAAGCAAGGGGTGTGGAGAAGGTCAAGGGGAAAGTGATGAATGAGAACAAAATGTAATAATATAAATGATGTATGAAAATACCATAATGAAACCCATTACTTCCTACTTTAAATTAAAAATTAAAACCCATACAGTATGCTTTTGCAATCTACAGGACAGAAAGCAAGGTGCATACTATAATTGCTCAATATTTTGTTTGTTTAATTCCAGGTGAGCTGTAGATGCAGGTTAACTGTATATGGACCTTGAATTGAGAGGCATTTTCACTTCCTCTGCCTTACCTCTCTGACATCATTAGTAAAAGTAGCAGCAAAATATTCCAAGAGATAGCAGATCATCAATCTGTGAGCCATAATTCTATTATCACCAGTAACAAATAACACCGTATAACCACATCTGTTTCAGACATTTTGAAACTCATTTGGTCAACATGATTGATGTCTTAAATTTCTAATTTGCTGAACCTGTCTTTATAGCATGGTGGTCTAATTATGTTTCTTTTTGAAAGTCCTGAAATTTCTGTTTTGAATTTGCTCAAAAATTAGTCATTATTGGTAATATTTTAATTCAAGCATATAAATGCATATATAGCCACAAACCTTTTCATACAAGGTTAATGCCACATGTTTAACACAAGGTCTTCTGCTGAGCTTAGGTCCTCCTTTCTAATGAGCCAGGCCTGCATTGATCCATTGTCCACAATTTCTACTTACATTTCTGAATCAAATCCATAGGGTTTCTCTCTTCTTTCCGTGTGTGTGTGTGTGTGTGTGTGTGTGTGTGTGTGTGTGTGTGTATTGTGCATTATGTATGGTACATGTGAGTTTCCTGGTGCACACACCCATGAGTATGTATTTGAAGTTTACAGCGAGTTGTCAAATATCTTTTTCTAACACTCTTGGGCTTACTGTTCTAAGTCAGGGTCTCTCACCGAACAACAATGTACTTTCTTGTCTAGGCTGGCTGAACAGTAAGATCCTAGGAATTGTCTGCCTTTACCCCACAGTGCTGAGATTACAGGCACATACCATCATGCCTGGGCTTTTAATTTTTTTTTTTTTTTTTTTAGGTAGTGAGGATTCAAACTTAGATACTTGAGTTATCATAAATCACTTTTCCTCACTGAACCATCTCCTCAGTCCCCACATCCTACCATTTTCAATTTAATAATTTTGAGAACTGCATACATGGGTTCTGCATCCCCATTACTCCTGCCCCCTCCTTCTCTAACTCCTCCATGTCCCCATCCAAACCCATGGTCTCTTGTTTAATTATTATTGTTACTTGCATATTTCCCTCCCTATCATTTTGAAGTATTCTTTTCTTCTTATTTCTCAGTGTTGCTGTGGGGAGGTCAAAGGTGGTGTCTGCCTGCTATCACATTTTATACATTAGAAAGTTCTTCATAATCTTTGAGTCTTTCTTCTGTCTCATTCTCTCCCTTTGAAACTCATATTAAGACAATTCCTGGCTCATGACAGTTGGAGTTATGATCTTCACCTTTACCATGTTGAGAAAAGGAAGAGACACTTAACAGGAACCAGACTTCTATGTTTGCAACAGGACCTTTCTCAGGCCAGCTGTATTTCTCATGATGCTGAATACATCATAGACCAGCCACAGCTCTTAGGCATCAATAAAATCAACAAGGGAAACTCGCCACAGAAATGAGTGGGGCACTGTTTTGCTAACATGGGTAAAATGCTGTTTTGACTGATGGTGCTTTCATCTTAGGATGGTTTGATTGGAATGACTATTATAATCCAAGGAACTCTTGTACAGCAATGTTGGACAGTGATGTAGCACAGCTCTATGTAAAAATCTTATTTATTTCATCCTCTCTCTCTGTGTGTGTGTGTGTGTGTGTGTGTGTGTGTGTGTGTGTGTGTACATGCTTATTGGTGCATGTATGTGTAGGTATACATGCATGTGTATATAGTACTTAGAGGTCAACTTCCAATATTCTCCTCCAGATGCCCTCCACATTCTTCTCTTTAAACCTTTTTGACATTTATTTATATATTTTCATTGTTTTGATTTATTGTGTATGTTAGAAGGTACATGTGCTAATGGGTATGTATAGAAGTCAGATGGCAACTTGCTGAAATCCTCTTTCCACAATGTAGGTCCTAGATATGAAACTTAGAAGGCAAATATCTTACCTACTGAGCTATCTCCCCACCCCACGGTCGTTATTGAGACAGAATCTGTCACTTGCCTGGAATTCGCCTCTGCTAGGCTGGCTGGTGAGCCTGTTTCCACCTCCCTAGCACTGGAGTCACAAGAATGTGCCCCACCATTCTGAGATTTCATGTGGGTTCTGGAGACTGAGCTAAGGTCTGCATGCACATGTTGCAAGCACTTTACCAAATGAGCTAGCTCCCCAGCATCTAATGAATTCCTGGTGTACTGTTTTCATTTCTAATACTCCTCTGTCCTTTCATTTCCCCCACTGTATTCATTCCTCCACTTTCACCATCTAGTGATCAGCAGTCCACTAGATATACTAGTATTTTAGTAAAGTTATTTCATTATAGCTTCTGACAATGTTTCTTCTACATTTGTGACCTAAATCTGTTGTTTGTCAGTGAGACAGAAGCTGATTATGACCTCTAGTGTTCTAAGGTGCTTTCATTTTTTTAAAATCTAGGACTCAAGTATCATTAGGGCACACTTTTTGGTAAACATGCTTTATGGGGACAGTGGGCCCTGCACCCTCATTTCCTCATTTCACATCCTTTACATGTGAGTATGGCTCCCTGCATACATAAGAAGTGTGGAGCAGAGGACTCTTCTTAATTACAGTGTGGATGCACTGATACTGGAGAGCAACAGTACAAGCAGTAGGATAGATGTTGCACCTTCAAGCAACAAGACAACTTAGCAGATAAATGTGTTTGCCATCAAACCTAATGAGTTCAAGTTCCCAGTCCCCACATGATAGGAGGGAATGGGCTCCTGCAGCTTCTCCTCTGACCTCGATCTGTACCTCAAGGCATACCCAAACCCACCTGCATACATTAATGTGAATACATAAAATAAATGTAATAAAATGTTAATCTAATCTTCATCCTACATCAATCAGTAGATTCATATAAAATTGTATCATTCTTTCAAGACTCAGTTTATTTTTCCAAGTGTAGAGTAGAACAGATAAGATAATGCCCCCCTGAAGAATCATTCTCAAGATTAAACAAAGAACAAAGGAACTTAGGGCAGACATTCATTAGGAAGTCATTAAACTCTAATTGTTATTATTTGCTTCATGGTTTCAACCTCATTGAGTTTTAATTTCTTTCTCTGAAAAATGAGAATTCTGTTGTATAATAGTAAGCTAGTATCATGTACCTTTCAAGATAAAATGGCTGAATAGTTTAATAAAATAAAAATATATGAAAATTTAATAACTGTAAGTTATAATACAATGTGTAAATCCTAAATGTCCTTGCACAGAAACCTGTAGGGTGGGCACTATGACCTCTATAGATGGGAAAATGGTGACAAGGAGAAAGCTGCCAGTGTCAGCATATAAGCTACTTTCCATCTCTCTAATTGTGACTCTGTGCGTTTCCATTGCATTAATCTAGATTCCTTAAGAGCCAGCATGGAGTATCTCAATTGCCCCTTTTGTTGAGGCTAATAGACACAAATGGCCTCGTGGTTTCCATCCATTTCCCATAATGCATTATAAACACCACTGATTTGCTGCTTTACAGCCTTATGGGCTGTTTCTGAGCATCATTACATGTTGCATACCATTTCACAACCTCTTGTCTTTGTTTCCATATAAAGCCACATGTTCAGCTTGTTTCTACTTTGCAGTATGTTATTTACAATATCTCCTAATTTAATCCTTGTTCAGAGAATTCTAGGGTGTAATGGCCAACTTTTGTTGTTCATTGAGAATTCATACCTAAAAGAATTTCCTTAGCATTATGCTCTTCCTTTGTCTATCTATCTATCTATCTATCTATCTATCTATCTACCTATCATGTATACATGATAGGTAGATAGATATATGTGTGTGTGTGTGTATATATATATATATATATATATATATATATATATATATATATATATATCTTTATGTATTCATCTATCTACCAATCAATATTGTTCTGTGAGTACAAGTTACATGCATGTGGTTCTGCTTCCAGCCCTTAGAGAATCTGGAGTATTTTACTGTTTACTAGATATTTAAAGCGGATCCTATGACAAAACAAGGAAAATGGGTAACTATGAAAGATGAATAATCCCAAGAACCATTTGAATACATGGTAGAAGAAACATTGCCCAGAACTCCTCCCAAACACCATAAATACATTAACATACATTTATTTCCAGATCTTGGTTGCACTGTGACACTGTTTTTCTGCCCATGTCTTTATCTGACTGAGTGGAGGCTTCGTTCAGGAGAAATCTATGAAGCACATGTCAGATACTATGCTGAGGGTAGGAATCAGTCATTTAACAGGATAAACTCTCTGTTTCTAGACATATTCCCAGGGAAAGAGAAATACAAATATCCAGACCTGTGATGTTCAGGATAAAGTGAAATGATTTCTGCCCAAATGGCTTTTGAGAGTACATGTAGAACATCTAATGCTACAGGTGAGTTTTAAAATCTTTTTCTTTTTACCAGCAACTGACAAGCTAATTTATTATATACTACATTGTTCATCTCATGTGTTTTCTAGTCTTCATACCTTTGATCATATTAGATTTTCCTCCTTGAATATTGTTCCCCTTGTACATCAGGATGTCTCTAAATCAATCCACAATTTAAGTGTTTATTTTTACATCTTCCAAACTAGGTCACTTATTTCTCCTGTGAGCATCTGTAACTTTTAAATCTCTTGTGGCAGTTTTATTCTTCAAATTTCTTCTACATGTGCCCCTCTTTTACTTGTTCTTCTGGGCTATGAAGCCCTCAATATCAGGGTTTAGCTGGTGTATGTATTTTGTTCAGTATCTAGATTGGAAACAGTATATCATGACTATTGGTAAATGTCTGATAGACATGACTAAATAAATTTTATAAGATTTTTTAAAAGATTACTGGTCTTGGTATGGGGAGATAGCTTGGTGGGTAAGGTACCTGGTGCCACACCTGATGAGCTGAGTTTGATCCCAGGACTCACACTGTGGAGGAGAACTCACTCTAGCAAACTGTCCTCTGTCTCCCATATGTGTGCCAAGGCATGCATCCCTCAAATTAGTAAATGGTAAACATTATTGGTCTTAAGCTGTTGTGAGAAAGTGGATTTTACTCACTCTTGCTTACACCCATTCTCTAACTCATAGATTTTATTAATCAAAGTTTGAACAACTGAGAAAAAGTTCTTGGTCTTTAAATAAGAAAATATGGATCAAGTTGTGTTAGAAATGCAACCTTCTTTTGTCCTAAAAATGAACAAATTAGGAACACGGTAGTCTTAAAAGTATGTGGGGTTATCTACTTGAAACTGTGAGGTTAAATATTTCACTACTTATACAAGTTTCACTGATTAGCATGATGGTGCCCCAGAAAATTCAAAATTCAATAAGGTGTATGGGTATGTGGTGTGTGTGTGTGTGTGTGTGTGTGTGTGTGTATGTGTGTGTGTGTGTGTGTGTGTGTGTGTGTGAGTATTTGGTGGGGGGGTGTCTGTGCATGAGCGTGCCTGCCACAGTTTATGTACTTTTTTTTGTAAAGTGGCAGAACCATTGCTTCCTAGAAAATGTGCTTCTTCTGCCTGCAAACCAAGCAGGGCAAGTATGGGACACAGCTTTAGAAGAAGACAAAAGAGGTGACAACATAGTCTTCACATCATTGCATAACCCAAGAGACCAGTTATCTCTGCCAACCCTTCCTGGTTGGTTGTACAATAAAAGGTCCAGACTCTGAGATAACAGCTTTTGAATAGCATGTGTAGCAGAGGGTATGCCAGCATAGCAAGGCATGCTTTCTGTGGGTAACACATCAGTGATTTTATAAAGAGAAGCATTGTACCTACAGATGGGAGTGTTTTTGTTAAAGTCCTATCTGGAAAAAAAAAATGTATATTTACTGCTTACTCCACTTCTTGGCTGTGGCTGTGTCAAATACTATGAGCAAAAGTGCCTTCATGAAAGAAAGGGTTCACTGTAGCTTATTTTCGGTCACAGTCCATCATTGTGGAAACTCAACACAGGAACATAAAGACAAGTTAGTTTTCAACTCCATATAGCATTACCTCCAACCAATAACTTACTCCACACTCAAAAAAGTCCAGTAGCAATCATGTGCATGCCACTTGGTAGCTGGCTCAGGCTGATTTGTACTCAAGTTAGCTCTCTTATGCATTTCAGAACCATCTGCCTAAAGATGCTGCTGCACATAGTGGGTAGGACCACCCTACAACAATTAACAAGACATCCCACAGGCCAACTACCAGGCAGTTGGTTGCTAAGTTGTGTCAAGTTTACAGCTAAAGATAACTAGGACAGGCTTTTGCTGAGAAGCAAAAGAAAATGCCAAAGCCTTTTTTGGGAGGTTTGGAGATGTGATTCAAAGGATTTAGGAGTTTTTCAGACCACTCCTGGGCACATACCCTAAGGAGTTTATAGTTTATATGTTATGAAGATAACTGTTCAACTGTAATACTCTATTTACAACAAGGGCATGGAATTAGTTTAGATATTAATCAACAGAATATATATATATATATATATATTACTTACTCATAAAAAATAAAATTATGATATTTGTACAAAAATGAATGGAACTTTAAAATATATTCAGTGAGGTTACCCAGACTCAGAGAAAAGAAATATTGCATATTCTCTCTCTTATGTGGATCCCAAGTTTTAGTGTTGATATATTTGTATTTATGTGAGAGTCAATGTGTATAGGGCCCAGAAAACTAGAAAAGGGACTTCTCTTGGTTAGGGTGTCTATTGCTGTGAAGAGAACCTTTATTAAGATCAATCTGTGTGAGTCTATTTAATGGGCAATAGGGATTTATTAAGATATAAATTGAGGAAATACACTCATTAATACAGAACAGAGTAGACAGCTGAAGTCCTCTGATCTGACTGGAAACAAATCCACCTTGAAGGCGGGAACAGTGAGAGGAGGCATGTGAACCTTCTCCTCATTTTAAGATGTCATGTACAATGGCAGGAAGCACCTCCTCTTTGGGGTCCTATGGCCTAACATCACGGGTGGAGCAAATACCACTATATTTGCCCATCTTGTCTATAAAAGAAGGTTCTAAACTTAATGCAAACTATATACAATAAGAATGCTTATCAAGTATGATTATCCAGAAAAAAAAGGGTAATAACATAAACAAAAATGGAACAACCAACAAAGATAACATCAAACAAGAAAGACATGCTAAATGTCCAATATATAGGTAAATGGCAAATTTACTTAGATTACTATAATAGCTCTTCTATCTTGAAGATTCTAACTCTAGTATTAATATGCTCTAACTAAGATACAAAAAGATTATAACTGTAACTATCTAATCTTCAACTCCATCAACAACCTGAGAAGGAACATAATAATACCTGAGTAAACAAAAAATGCAAGCAAGCAATTTCTAAAATGCTTGTTTGAATAGACAGAGATAGCTTGCAGCCTGGACAGAAAGTTTTTCAGTATCATTGGGGCATCAAAAATTGGCTATAGGCCTAGAATATTTGACAGATCATTTTTTCAGAAGCAGGAAGTTGGAAAGACCATTTACCCTGTCTTGGAAGAATTCAGTAGTTGCTTTTGATTGTGTCATGTTTGTCCAGAAAGGACAGCGTTCATACTGTCAGCAGTTGAGGCAAGGGTAGTTCTTTGCCCTGCAGGCCATTTTGTGCCAAGAAGACAAACTTCCAAATGGAAATGTTTTAGAAGCCCAACATTCTCTCAGGATCAGAATGGTGCTGCCAGGAGCAATTGTGTCTCACATCAACAGAATTCTAAGTTATGAAAATATTTAAATGTCATATTCTTTATGTCCATGAAGTGTTTGAAGATTAAGTATCCATCTGACATATGTTTCTGTAAATCTGGAGAAGCTAACTAACACAATTGTAGACATTACAAGCACGGGTGACTATAGCTCTTTAAGTCTTATCTACTTAAATAACCTAAAGACTCAGGTTTCACATTAACAAAATAAACAATCTATTAGCAGATGTACCATATAAAGACAATGACCTCAAAGTTGTGACAATACACATAATATCTTAAACAGTGGTAGAAATGTATAGTGCAATATGCAATATGTCGACTATATCCTTAATATATATCAGTATCCAAAATATCCTAAACAGAGGTAGAATATATGTACAGTATGACAAATGTAATTTTATGTTTGTAGCAATATAGATAAATTTTCAAACAGGAGTAGAAACATATGTACAATACAGCAACTACAGTTTTGTATTTGTATGAATATACAAATTATCTTAAAGTAGGAATATAAGAATAGTTTACATTTGTATCAAATATGTAAGAATCCATATCAGTACAAATTATCCAAGACTAATAGTTTGCTTAATCAGTTTACTAGTAGATACAATAATCTACCTTAATATACCATACCTATCTATTCCCCTTTTTCTTTTCTAAAGAAGAATACTGAATTCAAATTGTATTGTTCCACTTCCAACCCTATAAAATTCCATCTATAACCCTGAAAAAAATGAAATCTTTGGGAGAGGGGTGTCATTTTCTTAGAATTACTTTCTGCTCTTTAGGGGGAAGTGCTATTTATGTAGTATCCTGTAAGAAAGCTTAGATAGTTAGGTCTCAGTAGGGATAGCTGTAGAGTCTTCAGCCAGTCTCAGAGTAGTACATAAGATTGTCTGAGATTATGGCTAGAGGTGTAGTATAATGAACCATCTCATATTATGAGTGTCCTGAAGAATTTTCAGTCCAAACCTGATCATTGAATAATGTTCTTAGGTACAATGGCATCTTTCTGGGTTGAGTAGAGTCATTGATGCCCCATCTTCCTTCTGGAAACTTCAGAGATTGCTACTGGGAAGACATATTTTCACTGTGGAAAACTTGAACATTATTAATATCAAAATGAAAAGTTTGGATTTATGCTGGATCAAGAAGGGATTCTAAGACAGCAAGAACAAGCATGGGAAAAAATAGAATCTTGACAACAATGGCCCCTAGATTATTGAGTTTCTTCTCTTCTACACTAGTAGATGCTTCCAAGAGACAGAATCTCCTAATTTTTCTTTTGGCAATATTCTTGGGTTTAGAGAAGTAGAGAGCCACATTCCAACTCAAAGCCAGCTTGATATATAATTGAATTGAGACAACAATTTTATAGTTAAAGAGAAATAGAAGTTAGGCATTGAGATATTACCCTGCAGAATATATTGGTACCAATAGGCCCTTCCTTTATGTGGTAGACATCTAGGTGTCCAAGGCCTTATGACTTCTTGAAGATGGGTATTTTTATTATCCTGTAAAGTCAAAAAGCAGAACCCTGCCCCAACCCTTTTTTGTTGAGTTTTTCTTACAACTTGTAGAGTTGTCACATCAGTGGATGAGCTATTACTTCTCTTCAATAAGGTGTTTCTCCTGTTTGAAGCAAATTTTTATTAATTTTGTGGGTATTCATAGCTTTTCCTCTACTGTAGAAACAGAAGCAAAACCACTTCCCCAATATAGGATGTATCCTGGTTTCCATTCTCAGGTCCCCACATCTTTGAAGTAAACTGGTTGGTTTAGCTCAGGAGTTTTTCTGATGTCTCTCCACAATTATTGTTCCTATCTCATCAGCATTGAGAAAATTCAAGGTTAATAAAGCATTATGTAATCTATTTCTAGGAGTCATTGTTACCTGTTGCTGTTTATTTAGCATATAATTTAAAGTTCAGTTGGATCTTTATATGACTGCTTGGCCTGTGGGATTATGTGCTATACCTGTAAAAATCTTTATATTGTAATTAGCAAAAAACAGTCTGATTTTATTTGTAACATAGGCTGTAGCATTGTCTGTCTAAATTTGTACAGATATCCCCTTGATGGCCATAACTTTTAATAGGTGTGTAATCATAGAGTCAGCCTATTCAGAACTCATAGAAGTTGCCCATTGAAATCCTGAGTAGGTGTCAATGCCATGGTATAAATATTTTAATATTCTAAATTCTGCAAAATGAAACAAATCCATCTGCCAAATTTTATTTCTTTGTATATATACCTTCAAAATTGCTTCCTGCAGGTAACAGAGTTTGGTTATTGAAGGAACAAGTAGGACTTTTTTTTTTTTTTTTTTTTTTGTTTACGATTTCCTTGACTTGTTGTCAAGTGATAGAAAAGTCTGTTTTCAAACCTTTGATGTTTACATGGTGTTTCTTTTAAAATTCTGAGGTTTCTAGAACATTAACTATTAATAACTGATCTCATTTTTACCTTGTGCTAGAAGAACTGGCAGACCCCTATGGGATCTGATGTGTGTTATATAGATAGGGTGTTCCTTATTTCTAATAATTCCCTGTAATTGTAAAAATAGTGAAGTTAATTATGTATAACCAGGAATAAGTTTAGGAATTTCAATATGTAAAACAACTCTCTTTGCATATTCAGAGTCAGTAACCATATAAGGGGTTCCATGAAGTCCATTAGTATCATAAGAATGGTATACAGTTGTGCCTTTTATACAAAATTGTAGGGGCTTTGAACTACTTTACCCGTCTCCTGATTTATATCCTGCCTTTCTTGATTTATTTGCATCAGTATAGAATGTGGGAACTCCTGAGATTGGTTTTGACTGTACAATGTAAGGAAGGACCCATTCAGTTATTTTTATGAATTCTCTCCCCTTGTTTTTGGAATAGCAATTATGGATCTCTTCCAAGAAGATACTGTAAGCTCTTTGCCAGTAATCATTATCTTTCTATAAAGAGGAAATTTCCTCATTATTTAAAGGTACTACAATTTCTGCTGAGTCCATTCCTGTCAACTGACAAAGTCTTAATTTTTCTTTCAGAGTCAAATCAGAGATCTTTTCTATGTAAGTCTGTAACTTCTTTCTCATTTTGCATGGTAGAAATATCCATTCCAATTTAATATTTCCCTCTACATCAAAATCCCTTTTGGGGAGAGTCTAGAGGGGAGTATGACCAGAATGCAGTTAAGTTCTGGATTCAGAAAATCTATACATGCCTCTCATATTTTCTTTTCTACTAGAGCTAATTCCTTCTCAGCTTCAGTTGATAATTCTCTTGGACTATTTAAGTCCTTGTCCCCTTTTAGGGTACTGGACAAATTTACTAGTCCATCTTTAGGTATTCCAATGATAGTCTGTAAGTTGGAAATGCTTCCTAACAACTTTTGAAAATCATTAAGAATCCGCAATTGATCTTTCTTGTGTTGTACTTTCTGGGGTCTAATTTTTTGTAGCTCTATCTTTTTTTTTCTAGGTTATCATAGCTCTATCTTATATCCTAAGTAATTAATAGAATTTCCTGTTTTATTTTTTCAGGAGTAATTTGTAATTTCTGGTGAGGCAAAATTTCTTTACTTCTTCAAACATGTTTTCTAAAGTACCTAACTAATAATATATCAGCTAATAAGATATCATTCATATAATGGTATATTATAGATTGTGGGAATTTTGCATGAATTATTTCTAACAGTTTTTGCACAAAATATTGGCCCAGGGTAGGACTATTTAACATTCCCTGTGGGAGGATCTTCCATTGATATCTCTTGACTTGCTGAGAATTATTATAAATAGGTGCTGTGAAGTCAAATTTTTCTCTATCTTTTTCTTGTAGAGGTATGGTAAAGAAACAGTCTTTTAAGTCAATAACTATAGTAGGCCATTCTTTTAGTAACAAAGAAGGTAAGGGCACCCCATTCTGTATTTATGGCTCTCAGATATGTCAGCATTCTCTATTTGCCAGATTTCTTTTTAATAACAAATACAGGAAAATTACAAAGGATGGTAGATTCTTCAATGTGTTGAACATTTAACTGCTCTTGAACCAGCTCTTCTAAAGCTTGTAGTTTCTCTTGGGTCATAGGCCATTGTCTAACCCAGACAGGTTTATCAGTTAACCATTTTTAAAAGTAGGGCCATTGGAACTTCTGAGAGTTCAACAGCAGTTGTGCCTTGTTTACGTGCAACCTGAATGGTTTTTGGCTGTTTTTTATAGTATCTTACAATATTATTCAACTGCTGTTACCTGAAAATTGCTGACCATCTGTATAATATACCATCTTTCCCACAGTGCCCAGAGGCTAGGACCATACCCCAGACTTTTCTCACAAAATAGTTTAAAGACCACCTAAAACACCAAGAAGTAGAATAATTTCCAATCTTCCCTTTTTGGGATTTAAAATTATTAATACAGTTACCAATTTATCAGCCTTAGTATATACTTCTAAGCCCTTTCAATCCCATGTTACTCCAGATTTTAATACTGCTTGGGCAAACATAAGTAAAATTTCTTTTGTTCCATGTTAGGGCAATTCTATTTGGAGTTGACACATTTTATTTTTCCCACCAGGCAGAATGTTTAATTGCCATTTCTTTTTCTTGGTGCCTCTATCACACACTGTGAGGTGTTTGGCATTACTTTCATGTTTGACTGAGGCAAGTGAAACTTGATTGTGTTTGGTAACTCATACAAAGAGAGTTCTGAATGACTCTGATGCTCCTAAGTCTTTCTGTTTCCATAGATCCATATGGTGGATCCTATTCTGATCCACTGTGGTGTAAACTACTGGGTACCACTCATGATTCTAAGTACTGAGAATGAGAAACACAGGGGTTTTTTTTTAAGATTGTTTTTATTATTTCTAATTGTGTGTGTGTGTGTGTGTGTGTGTGTGAGAGAGAGAGAGAGAGAGAGAGAGAGAGAGAGAGAGAGAGAGAGAGAGAGAGAGAAAATGCACCACTGCAGGTCCTCATCAAGGACAGAGGCTTCAGGTCCCTTGGATCTGGAGATGCAGGCAGTTGTGAGTTGTGAGCTGCCCAAAATGAGTGCTGGGAACTGAACTCAGGTCTTTGGCAAGAATACTACCACTCTTAACAATACTCTAGCCCCCAAAATTTTCAACCTAAACTTTGTTTCATGTTCCTGGATTCTTCTTTAGCTGATTATCCGTCTTCACTGAGAAAACTAATTCACAGTTCTGACTTGGTTTAGACACAGTTGTATTATGTGTATACATATGTTGAAGTTGATGATTGATATGTGACCAGATTGTTTTAAGACTGAACAGATGATCCTGCACAACAGTTTCCTTTGAATTGAAACATTTTCTCTTGGAGGGAGGTTCATTGAGATACAAGATGTTTACAAGGAGGTGAAAATAAAAGGATATTCAAAATTGGGACAAAATATTTCATCTAGTAGGGGACCTTCCTAAGCTCAGGAAGTGAAAAATTCAGAATAACTTCAGGAAGTCCCTGAAAAAAAAACAGATTTAACAGACATGCCCCTCCCCTGCTAGTGTATATAAATCCTTAGGACTGCCAATAAAAGCTCTGACAAGCTGAGCTACATAGAAGAGGTTGAGACCAGCAGATAACCAGAAGCCACTGAGCTATGTGGAGGAGGCTCAGACCATCTGAGCTGACTGAAAGAAACACTAGTCTGTTGACTCATGTACAAGTTCTGTAATACCTTTCAAGCCTCCAGCTTTCATAGGCTGTTATCTATGCTGGGGTGCGCATTTGGTGAAGCTGTCTGAGTCATTTCTGCTCCTGTAAGTAACCCTCACCCATATTCCTGTAAGTCACCCCAACAAAGCTCATTGGTTCACCAAGTTGGACTTTGATGTGAACAACACTGTATTCCAATGTTGCTACCCTATCTGGAATAAGCAGATGTTTGTTCACAGCTCCAAGAAATGTCATACAGCACATGGGCTCAGTGTATATAGGCACATGCTGCCAAGTCTGAAGGCCTGAGTTTGGTAGAGGGATGCACACTGAGGAAGGATGGAACTGATTTCTTGAAATTGTCTTCTGACTTCCACATGCATACCACAGCACATGGGTACCTACACACACATACACACACACACACACACACACACACACACACACACACACACAAACACTTCATAAATATAAGACTTTTTACACTGAAGGAGTACAATATTATTTTTAAAAATTGTGATAAATGTCTAGTATGCATCATGTGCACATTCCTTTGTGCCCAATTACTTACTAATATGAACACACAGCTGTACTTATGTTCTTTGGGTCATTCTTGGGAAATGTATCAATGCTTGAGAAAAATAGTACTTTATTCAAACAGTATGACTCAAAAGTCTACCTTTGTTACTGTATGAAAACAATACCTGACTTTCTATAGTGTTTTTCTTTTTTTAAAGGAGACCTTTATCTTTAATGAGAAAGAACAGGTGAGCTAAGTATGGTGGAACATGCCTGCAATCCCAGCACTCAGAAGGCTCAGGCAAGAGGATCAAAAGTTTGAGGCCTGAGCTACATAGTGAGACTTCCATCTCAGAAAAGGGAAACATAAAAAATAAACTCCCTCTAACATCCACTTTGAAACATTTAATGATAATATAAAAATGAGAAAAAGTAATCTTAATAGCAATAAACATTCTGGGAAGTTTTGTGATATTATAAGCTCTGTGAAAACTACTTTATTTGCATTATTTAATTTCATCTTTTCCTTGTTTCTATTAGTTCTTTGAGAAATTTGGACAACACAATTTGGTAATATTCACCCTCCCACCCCATGCTTCTATGATCTATCCTCACTTCACTATCCACCTACTCATTTAAAATAGCAAAACAAAACAAAAAGTACAATTTATAAGTTTGTTTTTAAATTTTAAATCCTGTGAATATGTGTGTATATGAGTGTGACTAAAAATGCCTGTGAGTGAACTACTTGTAGAGCCTAGAACAGGGTTTTGAATTCACTGGAGCACTACAATAACTTGTGAGCCATCCCACATGGGAGCTGGAAACTGAACTCTGGTCCTCTGCAAGAACAATATGTGCTCTTAACACATTATATTTATCCAACCCTCTTATCTTATCTTTATAAAATCTAAGAGATAAAAGACACTGGATTCTGTGCTGGCTGGTTTTATATCAACTTGATGTAGATCTAGAGTCATTTTGGAAGAGAATACCTCAGCTTACAAAATGCCTCCACCAGCTTGGCCTGTGGGGCAAGGGTGTTGTGCATCTTTTTGATTAGTGATTGATGTAGGAGGGTTCCAACTCCTGTGGGAGGTGCTACCTCTGGGCTGGTAGTTCTGGGTGCTTGCTATAAGAAAGCAGGCTGAGCAAGTCATGAGGAAAAACCTGTAAGCAGTACTCCTCTATAGCTTCTGCCTCCAGGTTCCTGTCTTGGCTTCCTGTCCTGACTTCTCTTTGTGATGGGCTGACCACAAACTATAAGTTGAAATAAACTATTTATTCACCAAGTTGTTTTTGGTCATAGTCTTTATCACAGTAATAGAAACCTAATTAAGATAGAATCATTATAATTTGTCCAAATTTACTTGGCTTGTGTCTAGTCCAATAATCTTCATGTCCAGAGTCCCTGGTCTTAACTATTGAACATATTGGCTTTTATAAAGAAAACAAAATATATGCAAAAGTTATAAGTAATATCTTGTCCTTTGTGCTGCCACCTTGTAATTAAACAATGAGTGAAAAATTTTCACTTGTGTATATTTGAAATAAAGTTTAAAGAGTTAGGAAGACCCTGAAGATACTATGCATTGAGACTAGTGTGAATATTTGTGAGCTGAATTGTGAAATAAATGGGAAAGTATTTTTCCAATTAACCTGAAAAGTGAGGTAAAAGGAGAGATGGAACAAAGGAGAGAAGTAGCAAACTTTGCTTGGGTTTGGGTTGGAGCATGGTGTTAGAATGCTCACCTACCATGTAGGAGGCCTTAGTTTGGATTCTTAGCATAGTGATATGTGAGTAAACAAAAAATATTTTCTGATTGTCTCATATCCTCTGAGCAGTGATATCTACCTTAGTCATATTTGTCAGCTTTCAGTTTTCAAAGCATTTGAAGTTTGTGCTCAGGCAAAATTATAGTGTGATTACAGAAAATGATTCTTTGTTGGGGCTAGAGAGATGGCTCAGTGGTTATGAGCACTTGCTGCCCTTGCAGTGGACCTGGGCTTGATTCCCATCATCTATATCAGGCATCTCATAACTACCTTTGACACCAGATCCAGAGACTACCATATTCTCTTCTGGTCTCTGTGGGCACCTATCTGAAGATAGTACACATAAATTCATGCAGACACATAAACGTACATACAAGTAATATATATATATATATATATATATATATAATATATAATCAAATATGTAAATGTATAGTAATATAATATACATTATAATAACATATAATTTCATAATAAAATACATTATATATGAATATATAATTATTTTCATTTATTATTTGAGAATTCCACACAACGTATTTCTAAAATAGTTACTCCTAACTCCTCCCAGATCTTACCCCTTTCCCTATGATTCAATTTTATGTCCTGCTTTTTCTTTTTAATAACCCAGCAACTCCATTTTGTGCTTTCTTGATACTGTGTGTGAGACCATCCACTGGAGTATAGTCAACCTTCAAGGTTTCATAGCCTTTAAGAAGGCTGACTTTTCCTACCCAGAAACCATTGCCTGCCCATTGCTCCTCAGTCAGGTGTGGAAGCTGTAATTCCCTCCCACCTCTCTGCTAGAATGGTGACTGGCTTGATCCAGTCAAGGTCTTGTGCAACCAACCACAGCTGCTGTGAGTTCATGAGTGTCCCTCCCTGATCTCAGCCTACAATTCTGCATTAATAAATACATCTTTAGAAGCCCTTCTTTGCACTGGCTGAAATAAATATGTATATCTCACTTTCTAATCTTGTGTCAATTACATTAATATTTCATGGGAAATGATATTTTGTATTCTGTGCTATGCTGAATACCTCATAAATAATAATTCTAGGACAAGCTACAACTCTAGTTCTATGCCTGGTCTTATTTAGAGATGAGGCTTAGTCTCCTTTTGGAGAACCCAGGGCTTGCAAGTGATAGAACTGAAGTATGATTTAACATCTCTTATACCCAAGTGTAGCCTTCCTACCCTCCACAGTGCCCTTGAGAGAGAAGAGCCAACATCATCCCTGGAAAAAGAAGGGATTTCCTAATAGTATTCAGATCTTTCTGAACAGTCTTGTAAATAATCCAACAGCTCACACTGGTCAGAATCTCCTTGGATGATGTCAAGGCTCTTAGGAGGATGAAGGTGAGGCCGCTACTCTGCAGTTGACCACAGATCCCCAGACTCCATTAATCCATGTATGTATCACACCAAATAAAATGTTTTACAATTTATTTTATATTTATTTTCATTATGTACTGTAGAATATAATTTTAAGATGTGTTACATTTGTTTATGTTGTGGAACACTTGTTTAATGATGCAAAGGTGTTTTGTATTCTTTTATGTTGCATTTGTTTAACTCTGTGAAGCTGTGTTACTTTGCCTGTCTAAAATACCTCATCGGTCTAATAAAGAGCCAAATGTCCAATAGCTAGGAAGTAGAAAGGGAAGGCAGGGCTGGCAGGCAGAGAGAATAGACAGAAGGAGAAAAGGAGGAATTGAGGAGCAAGAGAGAACAAGGAGAGGAGGATATCGGGGCCAGCCACCCAGCTACACAGCAAGCCACAGAGAGAAAAGTAAAGAAAGATATTTAGAAATAGAGAAAGATAAAAGCCCAGAGGCAAAAGATAGAAAGGATAATTTAAGATAAGAAAAGCTGGATAGAAACACACCAAGATAAGGCCATGCATTTATAAGTAATAATAAGTCTCGTCATGTCTGATTTATTTGGGAGCTAGGTAGTTGCCCCCGTAAAAAAGAGAAAGTGTAAAAAATAATGAAAAACAAAAAACAAACAAACAAACAAAAACCCACAGCCAACTACCTGTGTATGTTAAACCTTTGATTCTCAAATGGCAAGTCCATGTAAAATAAAGGAAGACAGGATTAGCTTGGTTTCTCTGAACAACTTCTGATTTCTGGCATGAATTTAGAGACTTTGCAGAGCATGTGTACTTATCCCAGGGTCCAGAGCCTGCTCATCTTCTGCTGGAGTAAATTCTGTTTGCCCTGCAGATAGAACTCTCTTGTAAATTTTTCATGGGAGACAGATTTTAAATCTAAGAATATTGCCTTGGGCCAAAAAATTTATTTAACACAGGTGGAAAGTGAATGTAAAAATGGGAGAAATATCTTGGTCAAGAAAGTTTATGATCCTGGTGGTTCAGAGAAGCCCAGAATATGGGGCTTTGTGTCCACAATCTGCCACTGACCTATGTGTCAGTCAGCTTTCCATGGCTGGCACAAATGCCTGAGATGACAAGCCTTTATAAACTGGAAAGTCAGCTGAACACCAGCATTCCCTTCTCTGTTTTGTGATCCACAGACTTGTGAGAAAATGACCTTCTACTACCATGCACAGGTTCTGTTCCTTCCACATTGCTCTCTCCATCATGATGGCCTTCAGCTCCTGAAATGGAGTTCCATTAAACCTTTGCTCTCCCAAAAAAAGAGGAAAAGAAAAAAAAAAGTTTTTTTGTTTGTTTGTTTTTCTTAGTGGCCAGAGTCTACAGTTGTCTGCTGCTGTTGCTCTGTTGCAGCTATATATCAATGTCTAACGGAAATGTAACACAAATTTTAAAAGTCTTATTAATAAAAATCCCAGAGCCAGATAAATTGGGGTGAAAACTGAAATATCAGAGAAGCCAGCTATGTTCTTACCGCTAGAAAATCCTCAACCCAAGAGAGAGATACTTCTTATATACTCACACCTATGTATGTTTCTGTGCCCTGCTATCTTACTTCCTCTTTCTGCCCAGCTACATCATTTCCTGTTTGTCTGTACAGACCTTCAGACCTCTATGGTTAACTAGCACTGGGATTAAAGATGAGTGCCTCCATGTCTGACTCAGTTCCCAGTGTGGCCTTGAACTCACAGAGATCTGGATGAATCTCTGCCTCCTGAATACTAGAATTAAAGGATTAGAGGATTAAAGGTGTGTGCTACCACTGCCTGGCCTCTATGTTTATTATAGTGGCTGGCTTTGTACTCTGATGCCCAGATAAGCTTTATTGGGGTGTACAAATAAAATATCAGCACAGATGTCCACTGGGATTTTTTGGTCCTCATGCCAGGGACCTATGAATAGCAGTAAAGGCAGACAGTTGCTAAAGAGAACAATTCCAAGACATTGACTGGGCCATAGGTGGGGAGAAAGTCAGAAGGGCTTTCCTGTTGCTCAAAGGGCTGTGGCCCTACAGAGTTCCTTTCATGGCTCAGACTGTACGTGGCTTCTCCAAACCCTGCTTTGTCCTTACGTCCAGTGGGTAAGGGACTTGCTCAGTGTTTACAAGGATTTGGGTTTCATCCCCAGCACTCACATTCTAAAAATCCAAGTCTGGTGGTATGTGCTTGTAATCCCAAAGCTGGGAAGGTAGAAATATGTAGATTCCTGGGGGCCACTGAGATACCTCACTTTAAGATAAACATGTGGGCAGTTCTTAAGGAACAACATTTGGTTGATTTCTGGTACACACACACACACACACACACACACACACACACAAACACAGTCACAATCACAATCACCAGGAAAACAAGGGGAGGAACACTTGATGGTCTTAATGCTATGCAAATATTTTCCAACCTGAGCCTGCAATTTTGTCAGCTTCACCCACCAAAATTTGTTTAGCTTAAAAAAGTCAGAGAGCTAAACAGCTAAATATTTCTTCTTTTTATTTTTTTATTATCCATACTACTTTAGAATAAAACAGACTTACTAAGAAGGTTTCATATGTTAATTCTGTAAAGATCATCAATATTTAAATGCACAAATATACCATATGAGAATACCCATAAAAGAGAGAATCATCAATGTTACATTACAGATAAAATCACTTCCACTCTAGCCTATGATCTTCACAATTCTCTCAGTGCTGAAGTGAGCCTAGCACATCTTAAAGCTGTCACCAGAAGCAGAGCAGGAGGGCAGCGTCATCTTGCAAACCACCACAAAGGGGACTGATCACTGGAAACATAATACCAAAGCTAAAAGCATCTAGCAACAACCAGGCCACCCCACAAATCAAATACTGCCTTGGAATTTCTTCCACTAGGTTTATTGATCCGATCCATTATTTTACATTTCTGTCTCATTCAATTCTTTTAGGACTCTAGGAGGATGTAGACGAATTATTTGCCAGAATACACCATGAATTACATGTATTCTAATTCCTGATAGAGTACTTCATGCCACATGAAACCTAATGATCAAAGTCTATAGAATTCATATTTCTAGTGGTGATTCGGCCTTCCAAACAATGACCATAATCGCCTATTAAGCCAGCTTATAACAATTTATGTTTGCTCTAGGTCACATCTATTCCACATTCACCCCACAAACCAGTTCCAAAGACTTAAGAACCACTCAGACAAATCTAACATAGGAACAACTCTGATTCTCTGGGGCCAATTTTGTGTTAGTTCTTTTGCTCAGAGCTGTGACAAAACACCCAACAAAAGAAATTTAAGAGAATAAATTGATCGTGGTGGCAGGAAGATTTCAGGCCATCATTTCAGCAAAGTAGGGGCAAATTCACAGCAATGGCTTGCTACACGTAAACATCTTTCTTTGTTACACACCTTACACACAAGTCTGGTTCTCTAAATATGACATTCTTGCTTTCTTGTCCTTGCTTTTCAGAAGTAAATTAGACAAGGAAAACAATCCCAAGTTTCTCATAAGAAATCATAAGACATTTACAGTATATATATTAATAGAATGTGGCTAACATTGTCTACATATTTCTTAATAAATGAAAATGTCTGATTTGAGGTTCATGGTTTCAGAGTGTTAGAATCCATGATTGCAGAGCAATGGCATCTTGATCTGAAAGATGGGGGAAGAGAGAGAGAGAAAGCATTGGGAATAACACAAGTCTTTTGAAACCTCAAAGCCCACCCCTGCACCCCCCATAACAAGTTCATACCTCCAGTCAGTCCTTTCAAGTAGTTTCTTTTTTTATTCTTTGGGGGCCCACCACCCAGCTCCCAAATAAATACATGGACACTTATTCTTACTTATGAATGTCCAGCCTTAGTTTGGCTTGTTTCTAGACAGCTTTACTAAGTTAAATTATCCTGTTTCTCTTTAACCATATTTTGTCTCTAGGCTTTTTAACTTTCTTTATTATATACATCTATTTTTTGCGGGGGGGATTCGAGACACAGTTTCTCTGTGTAGCTTTATTTCTTTCCTGGAACTCTCTTTGTAGACCAGGCTGGCCTCGAAATCACAGAGATCTGCCTGCTTCCGCCTCCCAAGTGCTGGGATTAAAGGTGTGTACCACCACCACCTGGCCTGGCTCTTTCTTTTCTTCTTATTTCATGGCTGATTGTGTGACTAGGTGGCTGGCCTCTGGCATTCTCCTTTTCTCCCTCCTCCCTCCTTTTCTTGAGCCTAGATATTTCTTCCTACTTATTCTCTCTGCCTGCCAGCACTGCTATCCCTCTCCTGCCCAGCTGTTGTCCGTTCAGCTCTTTATTAGAATAATCAGGTGTTTTAGACAGGCACAGTAACACAGCTTTACAGAATTAAATAAATGGAACATAAAAGACTGCAACACATCTTTACATCATTAAACTAATATTCCACAACACTTCCCAAAGAGTGCTACCAACTTGTGACCAAATATTCAACCATATGAGCCTAAAAGCCCATTTTCATTCAAATGACCACATTCCACTCTCTGACCTCTACAGGCTTTTGACTGTATCATAAAGCAAAATATGTTTTGTTCAACTTCAAAAGTCCCCATGGTCTTTGATAATTTCCACACTGTTTAAAAGCAAAGCCCAAAGTTTTTCTGAGACTCAAAGCAATCTCTTAATTGTAATCCTTAGAAAATTAAAAAAAAAATCATGTATTTCCAATATTCATGACACAAAATATACATTCCCTAATGGTCCTGCTGGAACTCTCATCCAATAACTGATGGAAATGGATGCAGAGATGCTCAGCCAGGCCCCAGGTGGAGCTCCAGGTGTCCAACGGTCAAGAAAGGGAAGGGACTGCAAGAGCATGAATTGTTGAATCCAAGATTGCAAAAAGCACAGGGACAAATAGGCAAATGAATGGAAGCACATGAATTATGAACCAAAGGCTGTGGAGTCCCCAGCTGGACCAGGCCCTCTGGATAAGTGAGACAATTGAATAGCTTGATCTGTTTGGGAGGCCTCCAGGCTGTGGGACCTGGACCTGTCCTTAGTGCATGAGCTGTTTGGAACCTTGGGTTTACACAGGGACACTTTGCTCAGCCTGGAAGGAGGGGACTGGACCTGCTTGTACTGAATCCACCAGGTTTAAATGAATCCCCAGGGGAGTCTTGGCCCTGGAGGACATGGGAATGGGGGGAAGGTGGGGACAGGGGCTGGATGTGGGAGGACAGGGGAACCCATGGCTGATTTGTAAAATTAAAACACAAATATAATAAAAATAAATATATACATTCCCATTCCAGAAAGGAGGAATGGGGTCACAGTAAGAAAAGACTGAACCACAGCAAGGCCAAAAACCAACAGGGCAAACTTTGAATCCTGTAGCTCCATGCACAGTATTCAAGGACTTACATGGTCCCATCCTTCCAGCTTTGTTTTCCGCAGCACACTCATCCCTCTTTCGCTGGTTCCATACCCTGTCTACACCACTCCTCGGAAAATGTCTCATGGTGCTAGCACCCCAACATCTTGGGGTCTCCAATGTATCCAGGCTTCACTTTCACAACCTTATTCAATGGCTTCTCGGGGCCTCCATCCAGGGACTCCCCTGCCACATACCTGGTCTTAGTAGATCTCTTTAAGTTCAAAAGAAGATTTCTCAAACCAGAATCCTTCATAACTCTAAAGACAGAAGCGTGTGGACAGAATTGACAACTTGGTCAATATAAGCTACCCTGAGACACTCCACAACAGAGAAATTAATCCAATCACCTTTTAATTTAGCCTCAGGAGGATTTTTAGAGCAAGGGCAGAAATCAGCCACATTCTTTCCCAAAATATTACAAGAATGATCTCTTGGTCAGTTTTTAATAGTCTTCCCCTCTGAAACCTCTCGAGTTGGGTGTCAACAGTCCATATGGATATCAGAACGACTGTCCCTGCTTACAGCATTCAACTGTTTTCCTAGTCCCAAAATCTTCTACATCCCTCTAAAACCAGCAAAGTCACAGTCATATCTGTCACAGAAATAGCCCACTCTTAGTACCAACTTGAGTCTTAGTTACTTTTCTACAGCAGTGATATGACACCATGGCCAAAGAAACTGTTAAAAGAAACTATCTAGTTTGGGGATTATGGTTTTAGAGGATCAGTGTCCATGATGGCAGAATGAAAGCATGGTGGCAGACACAGCTGAGACCATACATCTTGGTTCTCAAATTAATTATGGAGAAACAGAGAGGGAGAGATGGGGGAATTATTTTATTTTGTTTTGAGATAGTCTCTATGTATCCTGTGTTGTCCTTGAATTCATGACCTTCCTGCCTCATTTTCTCAAGTACTAAAATTACTGGCATGTGACCTCATAACGAGAAGATGCAATAACTGAGTTTAATATTGTCTAGGTTTCCTCTGAATATTACTTGGGATAATGGGTAAGAAAAACCCATTAATTGAGAAAATTTCAGTAACATCTGCAACATTATTGTTTCATGTAACAATTCAAATCAACTGGACCACATTCCCAAAATGCTCTTTGGCAATCTACATATGTATAGGCTATTTTTCAACAGTGTGGGGTCATATACACACCATTTTCTCCAGAAAATAAACAGAAAGGAGTAAACATCTTGTGGCTGTTTATTCAGACTTAAAACTGCAAGCTCATCTTGGTAACAGACTCCAAGCCCATTCTACTTTCTTAAGTATGACTTCCTAGCAATCGATAAGACCAGTCCATTAACAGAGCAGCTGGTGTGGCAGAGACTCTGCTGTAGAAAACATTCCAGATGAAGCTAATGAAAGCATGTGAGGAAAGGGAAGAGGGCTGAATTGAAGTTGAAAGTAATTTATTTCATTAGTTAGCACTAGATGTAAATTGCAGGGTAATGGAATTAATCATTTGAAATGGATTGTTCACTTAGAAGTTATAAAATGGATACATTCTACTTGATGCTGTCCTTCCCCCACCCCCATGAATAAATTTTGTTTTACTAGATTTGTTTTTATTTAAAGGAGTAAAGAAGTTGGGTCGGTGCTTCAATAGTTAAGAGTATGCATTGCTTTTGTAGAAAAGCTGAGTTCTGTTCCCAGCACCTATGTTAGGAGACTAATAAATACCTGTAACTCCAGCACCAGGAGATCCAGCACCCACTTCTGACATTCATGGGCATGAGTGCTCATATTGTACATAACTGTATGCAGACTGTCTTAGCCACGGTTTCTATTGCTGTGACAAAACATCATGACCAAAGAACAAGTTGGGGAGGAAAGGGTTTATTAGGCTTACCCTTCAGCATTGTTGCTCATCACTGACGGAAGTCAGGACAGGAACTCAAAACAGAGCAGGATCTGGGAAACAGGAGCTGATGCAAAGGCCATGGGAGGAGGCTGCTTACTGGCTTGCTTCAGGTAGTTTGCTCAGCTCACCTTCTTATAGAACTCTGGACCAGCAGTCCAGGGATGGCACCACCTACCGTGAGCCAGGCCCTCCCACTTTGATCACTAAATGAGAAAATGACTTACAGCTGGATCTCATGGAGGTCTTTCCTCAGCTGAGGCTCTTTCCTCTGATGAGTCTAGCTTGTGTTAATCTGACCCACAGAACCAGCCAGTACAGACACACATGCATACATGTAAGTTTGAAAAAAAATTAAGAAATTGAAGAGTAAGAAAAATCATGAGCTTCTCTCAGATCTTCTTGGGAAGAGGAAAGATACAGAATTCATTCCAGGTAAAGGCTCCTGGAAAGGTGAAAGATGAATCTATGCTTGAAAGACACGGGCAGGTGGAAGAGCAGGCAGAGAGCTTAGCCCCATTTCTAAGTGTTAAGTCCATGTTACCGTCTCTACCATGGTTTGTGAATGCTATAATTGATGGCTTACTTTCAGCCAGAAGAAAAAGGTGAACAATGGAATTGTGCTCACATTTGGGAATTTCAAGTCTACCAAGTTGTGTTTCTCTAATGAATAAACAAGGTAGTGTTTTTTGTTTGTTTGTTTGTTTGTTTGTTTGTTTTTTACAACCTAGAGCTCTTTCCAGGAATCATATTAAATGAGTTTCACTGTGTGCTCATTTTACAAGCTATGGAATCACAAAGAATCTGAGTGAACCAGCATATGAGTGGAGTCAGAAGGAAGTCATTCACAGAGCTGGGGACAAGGTGATGCAGTTACAGTGCCTAAGGCACAACCGTTAGGAAGGTGGTGGGGGATTGCTTTTAAAGTCTTTCAAGTCCATGAATTGCAGAGTGAAAGAAGCTCTTACAACTTGCTCTCCACACACCCATTTGTTCTGACTTTACCAACAGTAAGAATTTGTCCCAGAGTTTTGAAAGACATTTTGTCCAGAGAATGTCCAACTGGAGGGCAGGGAATGATGTGTGTTTTCATCTGTCACTCATTGATGCTCACCTGAATCCCCTGATTTATGCACCTGTCCACACCTCTTCCTCCTAGCTCCCACTTTCCTCTGTTCTATTATCCTAATATTAAATTAGTGATGTTCCTTCTCCTTGGCTCCTTAGTTTCTTCACTTTAACTTTTTCAGTGCCTCGATTTTAAGAACATCATAGAACAGGTACACTCTCCTTATGATATGTTAAGTAAAGTGTGAAAATAGTGACTCTTGCAGTTCATGGATGAAATGTATTAGCCTGGAAATGTTTGTTGCAAGCAGTGCCCACCAATACTCAAGGCAGAGAGACTTCAGGATCTCAGAGGTCAACAATAAGATGCATCTGAGTTAGAAGCCAGATCTACAGAGAATACAGCAGACATGCAAATCTGTAGAGATACCCATAAGTAAAGGTCTCTCTCCTTTTATACAAAGGAAAGGTCTCATTACTAGGAGACCTGTGAGATATTATGGGTGATATCCAATGGGGTATGGGAATTACACAGGTTGTCTGAGATCAAAACTAATATTAAAGCACAAATAGCTTTGAATCCATTGGATCTTGTATCACTTGCATAGATAAGACACTAATGGGACCCAGTTTTAGAAACCTACACTAGATTTATAAATAAGGTTTCCAGATAAAATACAAGATGCCCATTTACTGTTGAACTTGAAATTAATACTGAATAATTTCTGCATAAATATGTCCCAAATATTGTGTGAGGCATAGTTATACTAAAATAAATCATATCCAAAATTCAAATGTAATTGAGATGCTACATTTTCTAAATGTGTAACTTTATTTATAGAGAAAATTAGAAATTGCTTATCTCTGCTAATTTTAGGACTCAATATTCTTTTATATGCATGCATGTCTACAGTGTATATGGTTTATATGCACACGTGAGTGCAAATGCACATGACCATGTGTGCATGGAAGCCAAACAAGTATGCCTATTGTCTTTCTTTATTATTCTCCACTTTATTCCCTTAATACAGGGTCTCTCCCTAAAGAAGGCTGGCAATCAGCAAGCCCCAAGAATCCTGCTTTTTCTATCCTCCATAGTCCTGGCTTTACATACTCCCTGTTGGCCATATTCAGATTTTTATGAAGGAGCTAGCTTGAATTTAAACTTGAATCTTCATGCTTGTGTAACAATTGATCTTACCCACTGAGGCCCCTTCCATCCTGGGATTTGATGTTCTTGTGGAAAAGCTGATGGTGGAAATAAAGACAAAGTGGACTTGGAGGCATGAAAATTATGTGAACTTATTTCTTTTGAAAAATGGGCATAATAAAAATAGGTACAGGCTGTAAAGATGGCCCAACCATTAAGAGCACTTGCTCTTGCAGAGGTCTGGAATTCAGTTCCCAGCAACCACTAATGTTGGGCAGCTCACAAGTCTTTAGCTCCATTTCCAGGGACATACACACATACACATGGACACACACACACACACACACACACACACACACACACACACACACACACAAACAAAATCTTTTTGTCTTTAAAAATAGGAATGTCCATTTATAGCAAATGTTGAATGGGCCACTCCCTGTATAGGGAATGTTGAGTATGGAGCCCTCATGATTAAGGAGGGCTGAGCACAGAGCTATTCTACCTAGGGAGAACTGAGTGCAGGCACCTCCCATGTAGAGAGTATGGTAAACATTCACCTCCAGTATAGGAAATGCTGAGCACAGATGCCTCTTGAATAAGAAGTGCTGACAACAGGCATCTTCTCTGTATGAGATACAGAGCACATCCCTTTCCCCTGCAAGGCATGCCGAGTCCTGGTATGTATGAAATGCTGAGCACAGGCTTGGTGCATAGCAAGTACTCAATAGATTGCAACCATTATGATAGTCAGGGATTCACAAAGACAAGGCCGAGAGAGCGAATGAAGAAATCAGTAAACGTTACTGGTGTAGCAGCACATCCTGAAATTTCACTAGTGTTCATCACAATCCACATCCTAGCAGAAGCTAAGCATCAGCCTTGTTCTTCCTGTATAACACACAACCAGAACACAGTGACAGGGCCAAGAGCCCAAAGCAGCTGTGTGGAGATACCACACTTTCTTTTTCTTTCTCTCTTTCTTTCTTTCTTTCTTTCTTTCTTTCTTTCTTTCTTTCTTTCTTTCTTCCTTCCTTCCTTCCTTCCTTCTTTTCTCTCTTTCTCTTTAAACTTCTTATTGATTCTTTGTGAATTTCACATCATGTACTCTGATCCCATTCGTCTCCCTGTCCCATCTGTATCTGTCCTCTGCTCTTACAACCTCCACACAAAAATAAAATAAAATGAAATTTAAAAGAAAAATAAATCTCATTGTGGAAGCTGTAATGAAAGCAGGAGAGTTGACAAGGCCCCTACCCCCTCACAGTCCCCCATCTGCCAAGTGATGGTGTGGGCAAGGGAAAGATGCCTCCTGCCACCACTGGCCACCTGGGGCAGGGCAGGTGGGAGAGCTGGCCTAGGGGCATGAGAGCAAGAGAGCATGGCTTCTCATCAGCTGCAGAATAGGAAGAGTGGGCCCTGCACCTGTACTGAGCAACACAGTAGAGCTGGTCCGGGTGGTATGGGTACAGATGAGCCTGCCTGAGGGCATGAGAACAGGAAATTAGGAGAACTTGCTGCCTGCCGCTTTGAGTGAGCTAGCAGGGGCAGTCATGGAGAGCTCACCCTGGTGGTGAGTATGAGAGAGAGATTGCAGCTACCACCCAGGCCCAGAAGCAGGACTGAGTTGGCTCACCATAACATCCACCTCATCTGAACTGCTGGAGCACATGAAGAGACTAGTCTTGCAGATCCAAAGCTGCAGGATCTCCATGACACAGGATATCCAAGAGGAGTCACAGTGAGGGTCCGGTATTGATGGCATAGTGGACATCAGAAGCCTCAGACCAGGGCAATGACTTATGGCAATGAACAATTGCAAGTAAAGATGTATGGACTAAAGGGTGTGCTGGGTGACACACTTTCTTTTTAAGGTGAAGCAGAAGAGCTTCGCTGGTGCCATTTGTGCCTTTGACAAACAGGAGGCTGATAACACGTGGATGTGGGTGTCAAGCACAAAATAGCATTCAGTAGGCAGGCACTGGAGAAGGAGAAGCAACCCTTCTGTGTCACTGTCTACACAGCCAGGCTTTGAAGGACTGGAAACTGTTCGGGAGTTAGGAAGATGAAGACCTGTCAGGACAACTTGTTAACCATTTTAAGACAGATTATATTCTAAAAGCTTTTATATGGGGGCCCAGGATAAGGGATTGTATTGGGCAAACAGCCCTAGCAAACATAATTCATCAGTTTTTGATGGAAAGTCTTTCTTCTTGGTTATAAACATCTAAATAACCCACAGTGAACATCACGAATTATTGGAATCTCCAGTGAGCCTTTGATATATTACTTCCTGGAGAATATGATCATGTTTCTGAGCCTTTATTGGAAAATGAAAGTCTCCTATAAAATGTATTTCAGATCATTTGACTTTTCTATCCTCTGTTCTGAGCCAATGCATTTATGCATACCAGCAAGTCAAGCTAAACCTAAAAACTTTAGGATTGAAAGACTCAGTATGTGAATTAGGGCTAATAAAAGACTGAATGTATTTTTGCATATGCCACTGCTGTTGCTTTCACACATGATGCTGCTCAGAGGTGGAGAGCAGGCAAATGTAGTGATTTTTTTTTCTTAAAAAAAAAAATTATGACCACAGAAATCAGCCTCAGATGGTTCTTTTGTTGTAAATTAAGGTTGATCAAAGAGACACAAGTCCCTAAGGACTCTTATCTCAGGACATTAAATCAAGTGTCTGCCATTGCATTTTTATAGCTCAGGTCCATGCTGTCACTGATGTTAAAAATTGAGACTGATCGTTGGACTGGAGCAGATAGTTCACAAGGCATCAGTTTCCACTGTTTGGGTTACCTAGAAGATCTAAATACATAAGGAAAGCCCTACAATAGCTGTGGGTATGCTGGAAATTTGGGAACCATGATGAAGTTCCAAAGGTTAATCCTAGGTGCTATCCAGAAGTTTCTGGGCAGCTGGGACTTTCCTTCCCAGAATGGGACTGGAAGATCATGAGACTCAGCAAGTAAACTGACTTTATAGGCCTTGGAAAGCTGAAATTTACAAGATCCACAAGGGGTTTCCCCTCAGGGCTATAGAAGCAGTAAACCACCTGGGGGCTGGGTAAGGGACCATGATTGGTAGAACTGCCCAGAGGGGGTTCTTCCACCTGTTAAGATTCCTGCAGTTTATGAAAAGCAAAGAGCTCCAGGTGTGCAGCCTTGGTGAGTCATCACCCAGGTGGGGTGGCCTTTCTGTGATGCAGCTGCTTTGGTTCACTCCTATCCCATTTTCCTGTAAGTGAAACCAAGTTGGACTTTGATATAATCTCCATTTTTGTCTGTCATGGACTCCTTATGGGAGAGGGTAGACATGTGTGTGTCATGTTGCCCCAGAAAAGTCTCATACAATGTACAGTAGAAGAAAAAGTCAGGCTATGTGTAAGACTAAGTCTGCCATCTTAGTAGAGGCAGTCAGGATGCAGGGGCATGTGCTGCTGTCTGTCCGCACTAGACAAGGGATTTGCCAAGGGCAGACCTAAATGACTTAGAAAAGGTCAGGTTGCCCTGGCACACACTCTCACCTCTTCCACTTGGGAGCCACAGTTGCCAACAAACAGAAAAGGATTTTTATTCTTCTTGAATAAAGTGTTTTACAATACCAAAAGGGTCCTCCTTCCCTCATGAAAAAGGGTCCTGATGTGTACAGTTTTGCTCCTCTGGAGGAATGGCCTCTGGTGATGTTTCTCAAGATCAGAGTTTACATTGTTAAAAACCCCGGAGGCTGCACTGGTGGGACATGATTGCAGCCTCCTGACTTTAAAAACCCTGCTCTCCTTTGTCTCAGCATCATGAGTCTCTACCTGACAGGAGCCTGCTCTGGTCAAGGAATCACAACACTCTTAATGGGCTTAACAACTTGGTGATTTATAACTTTCTTGAATGGATTATTTCAGCACATCACTCCTCCAGGATTGGGAGAGCAGGCACAGCAGAACAGGTGTAGCTGGGAAGGTGACCTCGATATCAAAGTGCAGACCACGTGCAGAAACAGGTAGGGAGATGGAAGGGGAAGCTGTTGGTAGTCTATCAAGAACATGTATCACCATTCTAGTGTATTTGGTGCAAGGGATGAAAGCCTGGGCTTCCTGCATACCTGGAAAATTCTACCAACAGAACATTACATACAGCTAATTATAACTCTTGCGTCTCTGATCTGGGAGTTTATTCTTTCTCTGAACTTGCTGCCAGCTTTCTGGTGAAGAGGAAGTGGGGTGAGCTAGTGGAACTAACCTTCGCTGCTCCTTCTGGGAGAGCCAGTGTCTGGAGATACAGAAAAGGGAAAGAAATTATGCACAGATGGAATAGTCATTTGACTATTCAGTAATAAAAGTAAAATCTTAAGAAGATTCAACAAATAACTATGTGAGGCAGGACTTGAAGAAAAACATTTATGCAGAGAACTTGTGACTAGGTGTGGTAATCACAGTACTGTGAATGCTGGAGCTGGAGGATCACAAGGCACAGATCAGGCGGAGCGTCATGCTCCTGGAGAGACACTGACTCACAGCATACAAAATAAACAATAGAACACGAAAACAAAAGAAAACATTCCCACATTTACATTCAGCACATCATCACAGAAAACTTAGAGGCAAGGACAAAGTTTTTCTAAGTTTTTAGCTACCCTCTAAATTCTGCATTTTTGATCATCTGCCAGGTGCTGAGTTCCTCACCGGGTTCCGAGACAGAGCAGCAGCAAGATGAAAACAAGCAGCTGGTCGCACTTAAAATATAGGTTGAAAATTGAATGATACTGGAGATCTTGCCAATTATAAACATGTCCTCTAATTTTGGAGATGTGACAACTTTTCATGAGAACTAAAAAGCTAAAGAAAGATGAAGGTCACACATGGAGGCACAGTGCAAAAGTGAAGATCAGTAAAAATTGCTAACATGTTGAGTCAAACCCAGGGTACCTGTTTGCTCATTTACCAGATGACTAAATGTCCACAGCCCAGTTGAACATTTTTCGACTATACTAAATGCTCTAGATCTGTGATGTTCAAACCTAGATTTTTCTCAGACAAACTAGACAGTGATGATGCTAGTGATAATGCTAATAATAATAATGATAAGATACTGAGGAATTGACATCAAGCCACATGACCTGAATCAGAAGAGCAGGTGTTAAGGCAGTTGATACCCAACTTTCCTAGTGTTAGGGTCGGCGTTCAAAACAGAGAGCTCCACTCCGATATCAGGTCACAAATGAAGCTTTATTTCAACATGAGCTCGTGGGGCAACAGCGCGAGGAGTAGCTGGTGACCCCGAGTTTAAGGCTCACAGGCCGTTTATGAGGCAGTTCTACCAGGGCAGGGGAGTGGGGTCACCCAGAGTGTAGACACCTAGACGCCAGATGTCTCCACAGTCTTTCTCAGAGTCTGGGTAGGTAAACGAATTCCAAGCTTATCTAGCAAGGGGTTATTTGGCAAGTATTTTTTTCAAGCAATTTATCTTGTAAACATAACCCCAGGGGTTAATTGGCAAGCATCCTGTTAGCACAGCATGGTGGGCTAACTTTTCTGATATGGAGTGTGGGGGCAGAGTGCAGTATTTTCCACTGAATCTGCAATTAGCAGAGCTAGTGGGGGGGGGGGGGCTTTGTTTCCCTTACAATGGCCCTTTCACTAGGCTATTTCTAACCTGTGATTATTATAAAGAATGGGGGTGGGGTGGTGATGGAAATTGCTCAGTGGTTAAGGTTAAGAGCAAATATTGCTCTTGCAGAGAACACAAGTTCAGTTCCTAACACCTACATGGTGGTTCATAACTGTCTGTAACTCCAGTTCCAGATGATGTGATGCCTGATAAGAAGTCACAACATGCCCACACTGTTGGGCATGCCCGGTGGACCTAGACACTCCTGCCTAGTTATTTCCAGTTCAAAATAGCAATTTCCAGGTCAAAACATCTCTCGTGACTAGGACTCTGTGGCTTTTCATGGTTGCAAGTGCGTGCAGCCCTGTAATCTATATGCATGCATGGAGTAGCCACATGCGTATGCATGCACGGCCCCCCTTTATAAAGCAGGTGCCATTTTTGCACCGGTCTCTTCCCATAGGCCTGTCATGGCTGTCTCTTCCTATCTTATCTCAATAAAAACTCTTCTGTGGATTTGTCGTGTTTCAGGGACGTTTCCTCACAGGGTAAGAGCGCCAAATAACTAACAATGCCCTTTTCTGGTCTCTCTGTGGGCACTGCATGCATATAGATCACAAGTAGATACATGTAGACAAAACACTTGGACAGCTAAAATAAAAATTAATAAATCTTTAAAAAGAAAAGGAAGAGCAAGGCTTTCATAGAAAGGAAGTGGAGCTAAATTACCCTCCAGATGCACTTTATTAGGACAGTTAACACAAGGCCCAAGAGAGAAGTGTATACCTGCTGGTCTAAGGGAAGTTTTCCCTGAGGGACAGACATTGTGGAAAGCAAGGCAGAGGTCCTGAAGAGATGTTGTCTTCAGTTTCTAGAATATTAGGAGAGACAGAGCATCCTGGCCAAGAGCAGTTTTGTGGGACCCTGAAAGAAGGTGGAGCAGCCACTAGGTACCCCAGTTCCCTTCAGATCTCAAGGACTAATCAAGTTTCTTATTTTTGGTTTGCAGGAGAGGCAGGACTAAATGTCATACCAACATGACCTGGCCTACATGTTGGAAGTCACAGGGCACAAAGTACAGTTATGACTCAAGGTCATCTCACAGCTGCGAGGGAGAGGGGGAGAACTCTGGAGGAGCTACAGAGTCACAGCATGCATGCTTGTCAACTCTGCCGGGGTTGGGGGGTGCTACAGGAGGAAAGCTTGGAGTGGGGACAAGGAGCAGCAGGTAGATCGGCCATCTCACAGTAAAGAGCACTGGTAACTTGTGATGTAACAATCCCTTCCTGTGTCTCTTCCCATCCTCCTCCCTGCTGCTTTTGGTGTTCCCTAATTATCTGAATCCAGTGGAAGAGAGGTTCACTACAGGTGTCTGAAAAATCCCCAGGTACTATATGCTAGATGTTTGCTGTTGTACCCTGGAGAACTTCAAAATGCACCCACACTTGAGTGCTATATACATACACATCATATGGTGTATGGCAGGGCATACAAATATTTAATACCTGTGATGGTCAATGCTGTTTGTTCACATAACAGAATTTAGAATTATCTACGACACAACTTCCAGCCTCACCTATGAGGGATTATCTAGAATGGGTTAGCTTCTGAGAATGTCTGTGAAGGATTCTTGTGATTAAGTTAATTAAAGTGGGAAGATCCACCTTAAGTGTGGGAAGCATCATTCCCTATGCTGGGGTCCCAGACTGACTAAAAAAGACAAAAGCAACTGAATACTATCCCTCATCCATCTCTGCTTCCTGACTGAGAGTGCTGTGAGATCAAGCCCTCAGCCTCCTGTCACTGTGACTTCCCCACCTTACTGGACTGTAACCTGGGACTGTGATCCAAAAGAATCCTTCTGCTCTCACAGTCTACCATCACTACAGGAAACACAATACAGTGCCCACGAGCTGACTCCAGGCTGTAGCTTAATTTTAGAGTCCTTCTCAAAGGAACGTTTTTCAGTGTTGAGGTGCTCACTGCTAAAGAATGTACAGTTTGAATACAGAAAAAAACCAGCTGGGAACACAAACACACGAGGCTTCAGGTGATGAGCTGAGAAAGAGGTCAGGTGGGGACATCTGAGGACTGGGAGGTTCATGTCTCCTGTGCTCCATCTCACAGAAGCCACATGGAACTTGCTTAGACTGGCCTCTTTTTCAAAAGGAAAAAATGGATTGCATTTTTATGTGCACCCTGCCAATTTTTAACTTTTGGCAACAAATTCACTTTTATAAAAAGTACCTAATAAGCATAACAAAACCTGTCTATGATTTGGATTCAGCCAAGGAGATTGACAGTTTATGATTTGCTCAAGAAGAATCCTTCATGGTGGTATAGCACATTTTAATTTTACATTTTTATCTCTCGACGTATATGATGTGCATATGCACATTTGTGTATGTTAATGTGACACACATGTGCCATTGAGCCTACATGTTGATCAGAGCACAATCTCTGCGATTGGCCTGACTCTCTATGTTATTTGACAGTCTATCCAGTTTCTTGTATGGTGTACAACAGGCTAGCTATTACCAGAACATCAGTCGATTCTCTTGTTTCCACGCCTTCCCAGCTCATGTAGGAGTTCAGGAGTTATAGATGGTCAACACTGAAACCTGCTTTAGGCGAGTGCTGGGGATTGGAACTCAGTTTTTCATGCATCTGTGGCAAGTGGAAAACTCACTGAGCCATTCTCCTAGTCCAGTACACTACAGTTTCACCTAGCTTCTTAGATGTTCTTTTTCCAGAAACTCCCTTTCTATTTGCTCTCATTGGAACATGACCTTACTCTTCCTCAGCTGCTTATAGGCAGTTGGGGGAACTTTCCTTCTGTGTCCATTGCCTTATCCTTGGTGCAGACATTGGGCAGGTACCCACAGACACCACAAGTTAGATTCCTACTGTGAAGAATGAGTGTTAGTTCATAATGCCATATACTAAACACCCACACTGAATTTTGCAGTGCTCATGGATTTATGATGAGATAATTAGCAATTACTTCACTTCCCACTGAGCGGGATGAGCCGAGGATTAGCTTCTCTCAGTAGATTACACATTAGAGAGAAAAATGTCAAACAGCAAAGTAAAACGGGATGCTAAGTCTTCCCACACAAGCATTGCCACAGTACTAATGAGCCAGCTTTTCTGTCACACGTGCAACTAGCGGGAGATGACCTAAGAATAAGTCAGAAGAGCTTTCCATTGGAAGAACTTTATTTTGTCTCTAAATATAAGTGAAAAAGTGGGTCAATTGGCACTTACTGGAGTTATTTTAGTATTTTAGTTCAACTAGAGAAAATCAACTGCATTTTGGAGATAACTTTGGAAAAGTTAGTCTCCTTATTGTACATGGAATTAAGAAAAACATTTTACTTTGAAGTCAATAATTCTTTCTCTCTCTCTCTCTTCTCTCTCTCTCTCTCTCTCTCTCTCTCTCTCTCTCTCTCTCTCTCTCTCTCTGTGTGTGTGTGTGTGTGTGTGTGTGTGTGTGTGTGTGTGTGTGTGTATAGGGTAAAGGACAAATGTGGTTGCCATTCCTCAGATAATGTCTAGCCTCAGTTTTGACAGAGGTTCTTTCACTAACCTGGGAATTACAAAGTAGTCTAGGCTGGACAGTGAACCAATCTCCACATCCCCAACACTGGGATTACAAGTACATTCCATCAAGCTTGCCAAGCAAACACTTTACTAACTGAGCCATTCCCCAATCCCATTTTTCAACTTTGCCCTGTCATGAGGCCACTCTTTGGCAGTGTATTCACCTCTTGGTGTTTCTCTCCCTCTATCTCAACACATGTTCCCATCTTATATTAAAAATCAAATAGTTATAGGACTAGGCAGCAAGGCAGAGGCAAGCTGAAGGAAGTGGTCAGATCACTGAGTTCTGTATGTCTATCTGTAGCAGGGCATATGCACTTATCCAGCATGCACACTTGACACTGCATACAGCACCTCTCCACATTACTATGTTGAGAAGAAGAGCTATAGGGATGCATCAGTTTATGTGTGCCATTTTAGCCCACTTTCTGCTGGCTATAGCAGTTTCATGATTTGAGCATACAATGCCCCACATAGGCCTTTGAGTTTGAATGCTTGACCCCCAACTAGTGGTGCTGTTTGGTAAGGTTGGGAACCATGAGGAGGTAGAGTTGCTGGGGGAAGTAGGTTCACTAGGCTACATAGCCTAGTCCTGCTTCCTACCCTCCCTCTCATTTCTGACTAGTGGGCATGCTTCTGCTTCCCTGTTTTTCCTTCAGTCGTACAATGTTTGCCCTGCAAATGTAAGCTAGAATGAACTCTTGCTTTCAATGACTCTTCTCAGCTATTTGTTGTAGCAGGAGAGGTAATAATAAAAAGTAAATGATACACTGGATAATTGATAGTATAAACCATTTTAATTTGGCTAATGATCTTGAAGACTCACACTTATTTCCTGGGTGTTCAAGATAAGGTGACTAAATCAGAAAGACTCTATTTTTTTTTTTCCTGGAAGCAAATTTTTGTCTGTAACTAAGTTTGTTTTCTATTTACTGCTATGCCTCAGGGGCACATACCTTCAATCCCAGCACTTCGGAGGCAGAGCCAGGCAGATCTCTGAGTTCAAGGCCATCCTGGTCTACAAAGCAAGATCCAGGACAAGCACAGAAACTACAAGAGAAACCCTGTCTCGAAAAAATCAAAATAAATAAATAAATACATAGTTTTTGTTTACTGTAAAATCTGAGTTTCTGTTTCTCAGAGATGGGCTACACTCCAGACCAGTACTCATAGAATGTTTAGTAACAAAAATTCCAGGAAGATTTACAGTTCTTGCTTCTGTAATCATGCTTGCTGACAAAATCCCCTACACTATGGTTTTGCCCTATAGAAGGGGCCTGAGAAACTGGTTCAGGGCTGGTCTCGTGAACCCAGACTTAGGAGGAGACAGCTGTCAGTTAGGCTCTGATGTGTACATGGATAAAACTTGCTTTATTTTGACCATACCTGGGGTTACTGGTGCAAAACTTTCTTTTTTTTATTTTGATGAATACAATTTATCAACATTTTGAATTATACCCATGAGCTGTAGAAGAATATCTTAAGAAAGGGACAGAATTAGTACTTTTTAGTTTACACATTTTTGAGCCTCAGCATCTTTGCTTGTAAGGAAGCTGATAATCATAACTCTTTAAAAAAATTCTAGTTTGATAATTTCATATATTTATATAATGAATTTTAGCCACTTTCACATTCCATTTCCTATCTTATCTTGTTCCTGATGGAACCCATCCTTCTTTCATTTTTGTTTTGTATGTGAACTATTGAGTTTCTTGCTGGAGTATGGATGGGAAATTACTTACTAGAGCAAGATCAACTTATTAGTGGTTACACCACTGAAGAAAATGACATCCGCTTCCCGCAGCAAGATTTAATTGCCAATAGTCCCTTAGAGTGGGATAGGACCTCAGGACCCCTTCCTTATCCACAATGAGATGCTGACAGGTTCAATATTTGTGATTCTTTTGCAAACAACCACAGCTGCAATGAGTTCATGAATGCAATGGCTATGCCATATCCAGAAGACATCTTTTTATTTCATGTATCACATATTCTTACACTCTGGCTCTCACATTCTTTTTGCCCTTCATTTTTCAATGTTCCCTTTGACCTGGAGGGGATGATGTAGCTGTAATATTTTTTTTTCATTTTTCTTTATTAAGAAACTTTCGACTCACTCAACATACTATCCACAGATCCCCCCTCCTCCCACTCCCAGCCCTCTTTCCCAAGCCACACTGCATCCCCACATCACACAAATCGAGGTCTCCATGGGGAGTCAGCAGAGCTCCACCCACTGAGCCTAGGCAGGTCCAAGCCCCTTCCCACTGCACCAAGGCTGTGCAAGGTGCCACAGGCACTGGATTCCCAAAAGCCTGCCCATGCACCAGGCATGGATCCTGATCCCCCTGCCTTGGTGCCCCACAAAAGGTTTTTTTTTTTTTTTTTAGTGAGATCTGAACTTGCTTTATCCAGCAGGGCTGCATTAGAGGATTGCTTGGCCCTGTGCATGGTAAGGGTCAGCAATGGCTGAGCTAGGGGGAAATCTTTTGCTCTTCCCCTGGCATGCCTATGAATAGCCCTTTAGAAGACACAGATGGGCCAGTGGATAAGGATCCAGGCCCCCATGAGGCTATCCTGTGTGTTTATCTGTTTCTCTCCCCTCTATCCTTCTATCTACTATTTATATCCCCCTCTCATCAAAAGTTCCCTCTTATAAAATGTGAGAGCCCATCTCCCAGCTGGGCTCTCACTATCTAGTAAGAGTCCTGTGTTACTTTAAACTCATGCACAAAGTGGAAGGGAAGCAGAAACCAGAGGAGATAGAAGAAAGGTAAATTTGCTTTATAGTGAACTGCTTGATGTTCTTAACCCAGTACAACTGGCTCAAGAAAGTAAGCTCTCTGTTAGGCCTGTTTAATGTGGGGGTGGGGTGTCTATTTCCTCTGAATTGAAGCACACTATCCTGGAGGGAATAGAGAATTTTCAATGCTTAGTATTCAAATGAAACATTAAACCTCAGAAGGTTTGCAGTTTCATAAGGTCCCTTCAAAGGTATAAGGGCAGGAAGCAACTCCAAGGAGCAAAGACTCTGGGAGGAGCCGCCTGAAAGTTACACAGGGGACTCCAAAGATACATTGCTGCATTTCCCTGCCATTGTCACCCAGGCTGGTGGGTTTTCAGTGATGCAGCTACCTCTGAGTCCCCCTTGTTGATATATATATCTCCCTCCCTAAGCTGTAAGCAACCCCTCACCCCTGCTCCTATAACTTCAGCAAACTCCCTGTTTCACAAAAATGGAATTCCACTCAGGAGGAATCTTTTCTGTAGTCTGTCATTTGTGCCCCATCTGGGTGAACAGACGTTTGCTCATGGCATCCCAGGAAAAAATAGGCTCACAACAGAAGATCCATAACTGTCATAGTTAATATTGATGAACTATCTGACAAGACCTCCAATCACAAAAGCTCTGGACATGTCTGTGAAGTGGTTTCAAGATTAGATTGAGATGAGAAGACCCAGCCTACATACTGGGGAGTCTTCTACGGCCAGGTGTCCAAGACAACACCAGAGGAAGAACACTAGCACCAGCATCCATCTCTCACTGCTGCATGCAGATGTATCACAAGCATGTGCCTCAAACCCTGCAACCACGCTGGCCTCAGGAAGAGCATATCACATAGACTCTTCCTTTCCTAATATTGGCTTTATCCGTCATTTGACCATACCAGTGAGAAAAGTAATTAGTTATCTAAGACTTATCTTCCACTATTCCCCAACCCTGATACTGCCTCAAGCTTCCACGTGAATTTTAGTGGAGACAAATCACTTCCAAAGCATAACATCTACCAATTCTTACTTTCCATTGACCACTCTCCAGGTCTAACCTTTTTCCTCCTTCCTCTATTCTCCCTGTGTGGAAGGTTGGTTATCCAGCTTTGTTGTCATCTTTGGGCTTAACCAATCATGTACTCTTGATTGTAAATTGCCATCCAAGTTTACAAATAGTTGGAGGAGCCACAGACAGATGCACCAGTCCCCAAACAGGAACCCTATGACTGCTGGGAGCAAACCTACTGCCAGGTAGAGGAAAAGGGAGAGGCTGTGAGAAGACAGAGAGGCTGTGAGGAGGTAAGCAGCTGTGATCAATACACGTAGATCAAGTAGCTACAGCTAATGCCATAAAGCTTGTAAGGTTTGAAACCAAGGCAGCAATTGACACCTAGTTTGGGGTTTGAGGCCAAAAACCAATAGATAATTAGTTTCAAAGGGGTAGTAACATTTATTTTTGTTAGAAGAATTGATGCAAGGGCCTATTTTCTCTTTCAGGAGGGCATATCCAGCTCAATTGGCCTATGATGGTCTCTTCCATTAAATTATTTCAATGGGTCTGATTTTTTATTCTAAAGCATTGCCGTATTTAACTCAGAGTTTTTGATGCTTACTTTCTGCCTCCTCCTGATAAAGTGGGGGGTTTTTCCAAAGGTAGTGCCAGGCTCTGTTCATAGGAAACATGACTAGATCCCCTGTTCTCTGTTCTCCATGTTCTCACCTGCACTTGTTCAGCCTCATATTTTTATTCATAGCCATTTAGGACCAACACATTGGCTTAGCATGTAAAGGCACATACTACCACCATGCCAGATGACCTGAATTAAATCCTTGGATTCAACTTGGTACATGGAGAGAACTGGCTTCCAAAAGTTGTCCTCTAACCTCCATACTTGGGCCATGGCATATGCACATCCACATACATACACAAATGTACAGGTAAATATCATTTTAAAGTTAAAAAGTAGCAGCCATTCGTGCATGCTCATTATGGTTCTGATTTTTATTTTTCTGATCACTTTTGATTCCTTCCTTGCATGTTTTCACATACAGATTGGTCATTGTCACATCTCCTGAGAAATGTATCTTCAGGCCTTATTCAGTTTTAAATAATATTTGTTACTTGTTGTTTTCTCTCTGCTTTTTGCTATTGAACTTTATTAATGTCTTATATATTTGGAGTATTCAGTCCACATTAGGTTTGCACACATTTTCATCCCATTCTATCTGTTGTTTATAACTTTAGTGATGGTTTGCTATGATATTTTTCTTTTTTAAAAAATTAATTTAATTTTACATATGAGCCATGAATTTCCCTGTCCTCCCTCCTCCCGCTCCCCCTGCTCTACCCCAATTTGACCCCCCCCCCATTCCTATCTCCTCTAGGGCAAGGACTCCCTTGGGGATTCAGCCAGCCTAGTAGATTCAGTTGAGGTAGGTCCAGTCCCCTGTTCCCTTCACCTAGCTAGGCTGAGAAAGTGTCCCAGCATAGGCCCCAGACTCCAAAAAGCCAGCTCATGCACTAAGGACAGGTCTGGGTCCCACTACCTGGAGCCTCCCAAACAGTTCAAGCTAAATGACTATCTCACTTATCTAGAGGGCCTGATCCAGTTCCAGCTATTGAGTGTTTGTGTGTTTCCACTAGTTTGGCTATTTGTACTTGTGCTTTTTCCAATCTTGGCCTCAACATCTCTTGCTCAATCCTTCCTCTCTCTTACCAATTGGAGTCCCAGAGCTCCACCTGGGTCCTAGCCATGGATCTCTGCATCTGCTTCCATCAGTCATTGGATGAGAGTTCTACCATGACAGTTAGGGTGTTTGGCCATCCAGTCACCAGAGTAGGTCAGTTCAGGCTGTCTCTCGACCATTGCCAGTAGTCTATTGTGGAGGTGTCTTTGTGGATTTCAGGAGACCTCTATAGCACTTTGCTTCTTCCTATTCCCATGGGTTCTTCATTTATCAAGGTCTCTCTTTCAATGTTCTCCCTCTCTGTTCTTGATCCAGCTGGGATCTCCCGCTCCCCTAAGCTCTCTTTCCTCTGACCCTTGCCCTTCATTACCTCCCCTCACATGCAGTTTGCTCATGTAGATCTTATCCATTTCTCTGTCACTGGGCAATCCCTGTGTCTTTCTTAGGGTCCTCTTTACTAGGTAGCCTCCCTGGAGTTGTGAGTAGTAGTCTAGTCATCCTTTGTTTTACATCTAATATCCACCTATAAGTGAGTACATTCCATGTTTGTCTTTCTGAGTATGGGCTACCGCACTCAGGATGATTTTTTTCTAGATCTATCCTTTTGCCTGCAAACCTCATGATGTCATTTTTTTTCTGCTGAGTAGTACTCCATTGTGTATATGTACTACATTTTATTTATCAATTCTTCAGTTGAAGGGCATCTAGGTTGTTTCCAGGTTCTGGCTATTACAAACAATGCTGATATGAACATAGCTGAGCATGTGCTCTTGTGGTATGATTTAGCATTCCTTGGGTATATGCCCAAGAGTAGTATAGCTGGGTCTTGGGGGAGATTGATTCCCAACTTTCTAAGAAAGCACCATATTTATTTCCAAAGTGTCTGTACAAGCTTGCATTCCCATCATCAGAGGAGGAGAGTTCGCCTTGCTCCACATCCTCTCTAGCATAATCTGTCTTCAGTGTTTTTGATCTAAGCCATTCTGACGGGTGTAAGGTGGTATCTCAGAGTCATTTTGATTTGCATTTCCCTGATGATTAGGGATGATGAGCAATTTTTTAATTGTCTTTCAGCCATTTGAGTTTGCTCTGTTGAGAATTCTCTGTTTAGCTCTATAGCCCATTTCTTAATTGGACTGTTGGGCATTTTGATGTCTAATTTCTTGAGTTCTTTTTATATTCTGGGTATCAGCCCTCTGTCAGATGTGGGGTTGGTGAAGATCTTTTCCCATTCTGTAGGCTGTTGCTTTGTCTTGTTGACCATGTCCTTTGTGCTACAAAAGTTCAGTTTCAAGAGGTCCCATCTTATTGTATAGTTTGGCAGGAAGGAAGGTTTAGTTTGAGGCAATCTTGTGTACATTTTTTAATTTGTTATCTGCTTTTGACACCCTTTTTCCATTTCTCTTTCTCTTTCTGTCTTTCTGTCTATCTCTCTCTGTGTCTTCCCCTTCTTGCATACATAAACATTTCTGTGCATAAAGCTACAAGGCAGTATTTAACCCTAGGTGTTGCTCCTCAGGCACCATCCATCTTGTTTTCTGAGACTAGCCTAGGCCTCACTGAGGCTGAAAAGCCAGCAAGACTCAGGGATCTGCCCATCTCTGCCTCCTTAGTGCTGTGTTACAGATGTGCACCATCACTGCTGCTATTTATCCATATGCTAGGGGTAGAATTCAGCTTCTCACAGCTCCCCAGTTCACAAGGCAAACAGTTCACTGACTGAACTATCTCCCTAAGGCTTTCTTTTACCATCTTAACTAAAAATTGTTGATAAAAGAATACTTGACAGCGTTTCTCTGCTTTCTTTCAGTAGTGACATGGTCTGTCTGGCAGCTTATGTTTATATCTTCAATATGTTTTGATTGACCTTTGTGTATCTGGTGAGATAAGGATCTCACTTCTGCCTTCTGCATTTGAAATCTAGCTTTCCAAAACCACTGGCTGGGTGAACACTTCCCTCTCTAATGCATGTTGTCATGTTTGTGAAGGATCAATTGCCTGAATAGCTGTATTCCTAGGATTTCCATTATGTTCCATAGATCTGTGTGCTCATCTTATGATAGCATACTATTTTATAACATTTACTTTGTAATATGTTTTGAAATCATTAAGTGTGACTCCTTCAGCTTTGCCTTTTATTCTTAGGATGACATTGGCTACTTGAGATGTGTGTAGATTTCCCTGAATTGTAAAATTTCTCCATTTTTTGTAAAGAACATCATTGAGAGTTTGGTTAAGAATGTTCAGAGTCAGTAAGTCACTTTAGGTAATATTGGCATTTAAATAGTATTTATCCTTCTAATCTGTGAGCCTGAGCATCATTCCATCTGTTCCCTGGAAGACAGTGGGGAGGTTCCTCTGAAACAGTGAAGTGAAAGCAGAAGCAGCAGATGATTAGCAATGGCACTGTTGGGCATGTGCCCAAAGGAAGTCAATTTTGGATCTGGAAGGGAAGTCTGCACCCTCTAGTTTATTGTAGCATCATTCAAAACCGCCATCCATGCCAGAGTGGAGTTATGTGCATACACATATTGCTTAGCCCACCATTTCCTGTAATGCCAATGGCAATGGAGGGAGGGCATTTGGTAAACTAAGAAAGTTACAGGCAGATATGACATAGCCTTACTTACAAGTGGACTTAAAACCAAGCATGTAGAAGCAGAGAGTAGAGTGGTAGTATACTAAAGGTGTACTAGGGATAATGTGGGCTGGGAAAATGTGGGTCAAAAGGCAGGAAGCTTGCTGATGAAGAAGCTCCAGAGATTGAGAATTCAGGAGGAAGACCACAGCATATGGTCAACCTCAGCTGAAAATTTGGTGGCCTCTAGTATCACCCAGAGGATGTGCTTTTAAGCATTCTTTGTCCTTAGCCAAGGGTTGGGGTGAGTGGAGGGGGCGCTCTGATTATCTGATTTGCTTAACTGAGGGAAGAACTGTCCACTGTGGGTGGCATCATTCCCTGGGGTGAACCTCTGGACTGTGAAAAAAGGAGAATGTGAGCTGAGCACTATGGTCCATTTTTCCCTGTTTACCAACTGAGGATGCAATGTAACCAGGGCCTGGAGCTCCTGCTGCCTTGACTCCCCCCAGGGTTCCATGCACTAGCCGGAAGAAAGCCTTTCTCCCCCAGGTTGCTTTTGTCAGGGTATTTTACCACAGCATCGGGAAAGCAAACTAACACACAAAGAATTCCAAGTATTATATACTTGAAATGTTATGAATATAGTTCTTAGTGCAAAACTAAAGATGAAAAGAAAATGAATGAAATAGTAATTATGTGAGATGATAGGTACTTTGTTAAATAGTTTGATCACTTAGCAGTTACATACATTTGTCAGTGACACACCTTAAGTATACATATGCGTCAATTTTACCTCACTAAACTAAACATGTTTTTGAAAAAGTAAATGCCATAAAGAGATTCTGAATGAAGAAAATACAGTATGAACTCAAATGAGAGCTAGATATGTAGTTTTAAATATTCTAGTGCCACACTAACAAAAATTAGAGAGAGGGCTTAGGAGGTGGCTGAGTAGGTGAAGTGCCTTCTGAATAAGCATGAAGACTTGAGTTAGAATCCTGGGTGACCATTTAATAAGCCAACAATTACAGCAAATGTCTGTAGTCCCAATGCTGAGTACATAGAGACTGGCAGATCCCTGGAGATTCTTGCATCCTTGATGAACTGGTGAGCTCCAGGTTTGGTGAGAGACCCTATTTGAAACATTAAGGTGGAGATGATAGATGAGAACACTTACCATAGACTTCTGGCCTTTGTGTACACACACATATTTATACATATGAGAACACATATATTTCACACAGACAACACACAAAAATTTTAAGATTTTCAAAATTAACTGAAATATAATTTATTTAATATTACATAGCCCAGTAATTTTAATATGTAATTTATAGGAACTACCATTGAAATATTTTACATTTTCTTAAAAAAAAAACCTCCAATACTCAATGTGTTTTTGTACTTCCAGCATACTGCAGTGTGGATAGCCATATTGAAAGTGCTTCAAGGCCACCAACTGCTGCCTAAGATTTGTGCAAGCAGTCCCATATCCAGGAATGAAAGGCTGGGAACCAGTTTAATGAGGATGACTTTGGGTGAGAATAATTTTTCTCACATTTTAGCATGTTCAGCCATCCAGAATGTTTTAAGATATTAGTCACTAAACTCCAGCACCCAGCAGTTTTCATTTCACAGGTCTACATCAGTCTGGTACATTTCTGTTCTAAATGTATTGCCAGGCAATGAGAAGGCTCTTCGTCCTGCAACATTTCACAGTGACCCTGCTAAAAATGAGGGTTTAGGGAATTTGTAAAGTATTTCTGTTTTTTTGGGAGGAGGGGAAATGTTGGTGGGTTCTTTGTTGTTCCTCTTTGTTTTGTTGTTGCTGTTGGTCTTATGAAACATATCCCAGGCTGGCCTTGAACTTCCTATGTAGCCGAGGATATTCTTGAACTTATTGTCATTCTGTCTCTACTTCCAAAGTATTGCTACTATAGGCATGCACCACCAGGCTTGGCTTATGTGCTGAAATAAAACCCAAGGCTTCACGCATGCTAGGCAAATATTTACCAACCGAGCAATGTCCCCAGTCTTAAGGGGCACAAGGTCACACAGGAACTGTGTGATTTGTATGTCTCCTTATTGTAACTCGAGTCTATGCTGTAATATGAAAAGATATGCTCAAATTGTGTATAAGATTCCAGTTTTGTTCAACAGTAGAAGCCCCACAGTGATGAGGTTTGGGAAGTGAGGATCTTAACTGTTAGCAAGTGAAGATACTTGTGCATGAATCTTATGCACAGAACTATGCTTAGTTAATTTTGCATAATCTGTATTTCACAGTAATACTCAAATCTTGCTTAAATTTCCATTCACTAAGGGAAACATTTAGGCATAATTTAAACAATTACTGTGGATACTAGAAAACTATAATAGGAACTCAATTCAATTTATTTGCAAATATCTGTAAACTTCGAATAGTTGAATATCTCTTATATGTACAGATGCATCTCAGTTTTAATCAGCTGACTATATTATCAACTTTGAGTATTAGTATATAGCAGTTGCCTCATCAATAGCTGAAGGGGTAAATATATTTATACTGTAGTATTTGAAAGTATAGTCATATAGTCATTAGCTGCTCTATAACCTTACATTGTTTGTGTCCTTGAATGTGTATATGTTCATGTGTGCAAATCTGTACATGTGTCTATGCACCTGCATGTGTGCACACATGCTCATAGAAGTTCCAGAGGACAATCTCAAATGTTGTGCCTCAGGTGATATTCATCTTCTTTGTTTGAGACAGAAACTTTTATTGCTGAGGGGCTAGTTATGTAAATTAGGCTGGCTGGAGATTGAAACTCAGGAGTCCATCTGTGAATGCCTCTCTAGGGTTGTAATGATAAGGATGTGTCACCACACATAGATTTGGAGGTATTGAACTTAGGGCATATTTGTAAGACGAGTAGTTTACCAAGTGAACCAACTCCCAGGCCTGAATATTTTAATATGTTACTGAAGTGGTTTGAGGAAGGGCAAAAAAACATACTACATGCAAAAGTTCTATAATTCTTGATATCATGTTCATTTGTGTATTTGAAACATAGGATAGAGTGTACTTCAGAGTAAAAGCTCAGATGCTAACCAGTTCCCTTTTTACCTGTGCTTCTGAATGGTGTGATTATAGAGTCCATTTCCAAGCCTCCTCTACACCACAGGAGCCTCAGGCTAAATTACAAGTTACCTGATGTTTTACATTGTGTGTGATCTCATAATGCATTGTAAGAACAGTCGCTACACATGAATTTTTAAATGATTAGAAAGATATCTCTAGCAATGCAAGAAAAGAACCTTATGAAGTGAGCATTTTCTCAAAATTGGCCACACAAATGTAGATCAAAAACCTTTAGTCAATTGGAAACTATTGTGGAATTATTAGTATCTAACAGGCACACTTTTCCAAATTGCTCACTTCTACTGCTAACATTTGGTCCCAAGTCTAATTTTTGTAAAGTTGACTGTGAAGCTTTCTTTTCTGACTTGATTTTCATGCCACATGTAAGATAAACCATGTGAAATAATTTTATGTCATTGTTCAAGCCAGGGACTATGGCATTCCTGTTGACTGAGCTTGGGCTCAGTGCCAAGTACTTATTACTCATGTTCTTTTGACATTCACCATATGAAAAGTAACCTCATTATTCCCATGTTACACCAGAAACCCTTAAACTCGGTGAGGGGAGTAATTGGCCAAATGGCATTACAGTAATTGGTCAATTCTGCTTCAGGAGGGTCCCTGGGCCCCACAGCCTACACTTCTCTCTGTGGGTTGCTCTGTGAACAGTCATCTGTGAACATAGGTCTACTGTTTGCAGCTTTCAGCAGGGAAAGTATGTTGTTTGTAGTTATTTCCTGCTCACTGTGAAAAAAAAAACACCCGACAAGAAGCTATAGAGAAGAGGGGTTTATTCTGACTGAGAGTTTGAAGATCTACATCTCATGATGTTATTGAAGGCATGCTGGCAGGAGTGGGGAGCCATCTAACCATAGTATTGCATCAGCAGTGGGAGCAGACAGCAAACAGGAAGTGGGGGTGGCGATGTCTCAAGCCCCTCCCCTTGGGACCTACCTCCTCCAGTGAGGCTCCATCTCCCAAACGTTCCAAATTTTCTCAAACAGTGCTACCAGCTGGAGGCATTCAAACACGATTCTTCAGGGAGCATTTCGCATTCAAACCATGCTTCTAATAGAGAAACACCATAGATGACATCCAAATGTACCATGTGGGTTCTAAAACAAGAAATTAACAACAGCACCGCATCTCTCTTCCGTTATGCTATTTCCATGAAAAGAGGATACTTAGGTATACTTGGGTGTTAGAGCTGCACCCCCCAGACAGGGAGAACTGAATCCTTGGGATTCCCCATCAAGGCAGAAAAGGGTGTGTCCAGGTGACTGCACAGCTGTTTCTTTTTAAAAGTCTTACATAGAAGGTGTGTGCTGTCACTATCTGATAGAGACTGAAGAAATCCTTTGTTTCTCACCCCTACTGAGGTCACAAAACAATCCTGTTGTTTTTCTTTTCCATGTGTATAAGGTATGCATGCCTTGTATGTATATATATATGGTTTTTGTGTGTGTGTGTGTGTGTGTGTGTGTGTGTGCATGTGTAGATCATGCACATATATGAAGAGGCACAAGATTGATGTCAGGAATCACCCTCCATCACTCACTACCTATTTATTGAGAAAGGGTCTCTCAATCTAACCTACAACTTGCCAATGTGGCTAGTCTTGCTCTCCTTCCAAGGCTGGAATTGCAGGTGGGATGCCATGCAAACTCAGTATTGGCATAGTTTCTGGGGATCCAAGCTCTCATTCTCATGCCAGTTCAGGTAGTGTTTAAACCACTGAGCCACTCCCTCAGCCCAGGACTAGAAATCAATGATTGCTTTCTTCATCTTGACACTTTGGGAAGGGAATTCTCATGACAGCTATGAATTAAATGAGTTCGTTTCTCAGCTCACAAGATAACAGACAGAGTAAATAGAAATTTGACCTCAAGGAATAAAATCAGTATTTATTGGTGGTTTTGACATGGAACATGCTCTTTAGCCATGACAAACACTCTAGACATCTATCTGTCTTTTGTTGGACCTTAGGGAAAAAGTAGCAGCTATGACTCAAACTTGCCATCACTGACTTATTCCATACTCCAAACATAGCTAGTTGTTCTTTGTATAGCATTGCCAGCAAACCATATTTATTTAAAACATTCATCAGGCTCCTCAGAGAGAGACTAGTTTATTCTGCTGAGAAATGATGCCTCCATGTCCTCCTCTTTCCAAACAAATCTACTACATCATTTCAGCAGTGATCACTCTTCCCAGCTGATGCTAGGTCACAAACTATGAAGTAAACTGAGATATGGCTCATCAATTTGTGCTTTTCCTTGGGGTGACAGATGATATGAAACTATGTAAGCTGAAACATTTGGAGTAATAAATGACTTGTTTTGAAGTCACCATCAGTAGAATACACAACAATGTGGTGTGATGGATAATATTGTCAACTTTATAGGATCTAGGAACTACCTGTTGGGGGCTGGGGTGGGCAAGCCTCCAGACACACCTGTGAGGAAATACTATGATTAGACTATCCAGGACTATGAGGCATTATTTTGATTAGGTTAGTGGACGTTGAACAACCTAAAAGTGAGTGGTACCATTCCCTAGCCTTGAGACCGGGACTATATACAAAGGATGATGCTAACTGAGCACCAATGTTGATCTCTTCCTGCTTCCTGCCTGTGGATGCAATGTGACTGTGTCTGTGGGAGATTTTGTACCTTAGCTTATCTGAAGTGAAAGGTCCACTGTAAATCCAGGAGACCAGGGACCCAAATTATATTCAAAGAAAAAAAAAAAGCTGAGCATAAACATGTATCTCTCTGCTCCCTGACACTCATGCAATATGATCAGCTGCTTCAGACTCCTGAAATAATGCATCCCTGGCATAAACACAATGTACAATACCCTCATTGTGAGCCAAAATAATGCCTTTTTTTCTTAAGTTGTTTTTGTTATGGTATTTTATCATAGCAATAGGAAAAATAATATATCTGCTCATGTGGGTTGGCCCTCAAACTCAACCAGTAGGGATCCTACACTTCTATTTTTCTCTTTCACTTTGTCCTCCATAAGGCAATTTGTTCTATCGGCTTTAGCCCTTCTAATTCCAGTGAGACAACTCTTGCAAAGGACTCTGCTAAAGTTAACTTCTCATCTAGCCATGTTCCATGAAGTGCTTCCTCCTGGAGTCTACCATGGCCGCACAATGGTCACAATTCCTTGCATTTCTCTGTTCAGGAAGATACTTGTCAGACTATCTTCATTTTTAAGTCATTATAAGATCTTCAAGCTTCCCCTCAGAAGTGTCCCATTAAATAACACTGAGGGCTTGCATTAGGTCCCTCTCTTGTTATTGTGAGGAGATACCTGTCAGAAGCAACTTAAGGAAGGAAGGGCTCATTTCAGCTCACAGTTTGATAGTATATCCCACCATGGCAGCAGAGACATGATGGGAGGAGTATAAGGTCAGTACTCTATTGGTTTAGCCCCTGAGAGCCCCCCAAATGAACAATCTCAAAGCAGGATACCCCAGCCTTTGCTAAGTTACTGTGTAGGTCCTAGAAAAATGAAGAGACAAGAAAATTCAGAGTTTTTCATGCTTTTTTGGAAGGCCGTTTCACTCTTTAATGTTTTTTTCAACTTTCCCTCAATTTCTGTTACTGAAGCTTGTTTTCATTTAGCTTTCTCCCACCTGTGTCTCTATACTTAATGTGAATGGGAGAGTTAATGAAATTAAAACCCACTGTCTTAGGCTGACTTTTGTTTTTGTTTTTGTTTGTTTGTTTTTGAGACAGGGTTTCTCTGTGTAGCTTTGTGCCTTTCCTAGAATTCACTTGGTAGCCCAGGCTGGCCTCAAACTCAGAGATCTGCCTCCCGAGTCCTGAGATTAAAGGTGTGTGCCACCACCGCCTGGCTCAGGCTGACTTTTGGTGACAAGTGAGTTTCTGATATCTGTGATCGAATATTTGAAGATGTGTTACATTTGTTTATGCTCTGGAACTTTTCTTTAGTGATGTAAAGATGTGTTGCATTCCTTTATGTTGCATTTAACTCTGTGAAGCTGTGTTACTTTGCCTGTCTAAAACACCTAATGGTCTAATAAAGAGCTAAACAGTCAATAGTAAGCCAGGGGAAAGGAGAGGCAGGGCTGGCAGGAAGGGAAATAAAAGGGGAAATCTGGAAAGAAAGAAAAAAGAACAGGAGAGAAGGTGGAGCAAGAGAACAAGGAGAGGAAGACAAGAGGGGCCAGCCACCCAGCCACACAGACAGCCACGGAATAAGAATGAAAGTAAGAATTACAGAAGTAAGAAGAAGGTAAAGGCCCAGAGCAAAGGGTGGATGAGCTAAGTTAAGAAAAGCTGGCTAGAAACAAGCCAGGCTAAGGCCAACATTTATAATTAAGAATAAGCCTCCACGTGTGACTTATTTGGGGGCTGGGTGGTGGGCCCCCAAAAGAACGAAACAACCAACAGCAGGCATCCTAACTCCCTGGCCCAAGAAAGGTCCCATTATTCTCAAAACACTGCATCAACACCAAATATCCATAACTATCTGGACCATCGCACTCTGGACAAAAGTACTATTATATAGAGATTATAGAAGACTTGATTTCATTAGTACCTATATCAACTCCTTTTCTATTATATGAGACTAAATACTTAGAAAGAACAACTTGAGGGGAAGAAAGATTCATTTCAGCTTATGGTTTTTGTGGGTCCAGTCCATGGTTACTTTGCCCTATGAGCACAAGTAGAGCATTATGGTGGTATGAATTGTGGGGGAAGAGCTTTACTACTTTATGGTAGTTGGGTATAAGAGAGCTAGATAGGAACATATCAGAGATAGTCCCAGGAATGAATACACACTGACCTACCCTTTGCAATTAGATTAACCACCTGAAGTTTCTACAACTTCCCCAGAGAATCCCACTAGCTGAGGACCAAGTCTTCAAATGTGAACTACTGAGGAATACTATACATTTGAACCATAACAGTGGGTGAGTCACCTCTCTGTTAGCTGTGACTAAACACTTCAGGGTGGGGAGTTAATTTGATTCACTGTTTCTGTGAATTAAGTCCATGGCTGCTAGACCCTTTTGCTTCAGTCATGTAATAATTTAATATATCGTGGTGAGAAGGCAAAACAGATGAAGAGTGTTTATAACATGGTGGTTGGGAATCAAGGAGATGAAGAAGAGTTCAAAGTCCCAATATCCCCTTCAGGGGAACATGCCCATTGGCCTATTTCCCTCTCACTATGCCTTACCACTTTTTAGTAAGACTAAAGGCTATAAGCTAAGCTTTTGGTAAATAGGGTACTTTGGAAGATATGAAGATCTAAACCATATGGATTTTAAGACACTGTGAACAAAAGTTGGAATGTAATATGCTTGAGAGTTCAATGAGTTTCCAGAAGGGTTGGATTCTAATTTCAGAACTATCAACTTATTCTTGTGTGATTTTTGAATAACAGACTAATGTCTCTAAGCTTCACTTTCTCCAGTGAGTAAAATTTCAGTTCATCATAAGAATTGATAAGAAAGAATACAAAGCTCTTATCAGATTTACTCTTGTTTTCCTTGTCTGAACTTTTAAGCATATATTGACTTAGATTCATCAAACTTTCTAGTGGTTGTGTGGGAAGATGGCTCAGTTGGTAAAGTGTTTGTGACACAAGCATAAAGACTTGAGTCCAGCTGTCCATGTGGAGTTTCCTGTCATGGTCTTAACCCCCTCTTCTTCATATAATCCCTCCTCCTCAGATGGAATCCCAGAACTCAGCCCAGTGCTTGGCTGTGGATCTCTGCAGCTGTTTACATCAGTTACTGGATTAAGACTCTCTGATGATAATTAGGGTAGTCACCGATATGATTCAGTGGATGGCCAGTTCAGGCACCTTCTCCACTATTGCTAAGAGTCTTAGCTGGGATCATCCTTTTGGATTCCTGGGGTTTTCCCTGGTGCCAATTTTCTCCCTAACCCTGAAATGGCCCCTCCTATCAAGATATCTCTTTGGGAGCTCACAAATTCTGGACTGACAGCTAGGGAGCCTGCATGAAACTGACCTAGGCCTTTTGTATGTCTCTGTATGTGGGAGACAGTTGTGTAGCTTGGTCTGTTTGTGGAGCTCCTAGCAGTGAAATCAGGATGTGTCCCTGACACATGAACTGGGTTTTTGGAATCTACTCCCCATGCTGAGATTTCTCATCCAGCCTTGATGCAGGAGGAGGAGCTTGGTCCTGCCTCAACTTGATATGCTATGCTTTGTTGACTCTCATGGGAGGCCTGCCCATTTTGAACAGAAGAGGACTGGATGGGAGGGTAGATGGAGGTAGGGGAGGGAATAAGAAGAGAGGTGGGAGGGGAAACTGTGGTTGGTATGTAAAATAAATGAAAAATAATTAAAAATAAAGAAAAGATGAAAAAAAGACTTGAGGTCAATCCTAGCACATGTATAAAAAGATAGCTGTGGTGGTTTATGTCTGTAATACCAGCACTTGGAAAGTGGAGACAGGCTAACTAGCTAGTCTAATTCAATCAGTGAGCTCTAGTTTCTATAAGATCCTGTCTCAGAAAATTAATATGGAGATGGTGAGATGGATTAGCAGCTAAAGGCTCTTATCGCCAAGTCTGATGACTTGAGTTCCATCCCTGGAACTTATATGGCAGAAGGAGAGAATCAACTTCCATAGGTTGTTCTCTGATCTCTATGTCTGTACTGGTATGGAACAAAGATATAATATATAAGAAAATAATGTAGATAACTTTTAAGGAATGACATCTGAGGTAGACTTCTGACCTCCATACTCATGTGCGCACACACATACACACACACACACACACACACACACACACACACACACACACACACACACACATACACTTCCTGGTGGTTAAGACAGAACACTCTTGCCATTAGATTTAATACAATGCTTCTGTCTATAAAGCCTTTGTCTGCCTACATCTGATGAGCTCAAATTTAACAGGTCGCAGACAAAGTGACCGAGATTAGAGTAAACCAATGAAGACTCTCCTACCCACTAATGGGGTGAAGGAGGCGCACAGCACCAGCTTCAATTCACAAAGCTGTCTTAAGCTATTAGAATGTACTTCCAAGTCTGCCATGATGCTTGAGCATCTGCAGGAATGCCCCTCACTGTGACAAAAGGTTGATAGCTGCATTTTCTAGCTGTTTCTATGTCTGTGTGGTCCAAATTACTTAGCTGAGTATTAGTGCCACATAAACTTCAGGCTGCTGCTTGCTGGGAGAGCTGTTAATTTCTGTAAAATTTTGCACTCGATGTCATTGAGGTTTGAATTACAACAAATTTGCTAAACAGGCTCTAGCTTGAGTTGCTTCAGGATCAAGTCTCATGAATCCAAACACAGAGGATTCATCTCTGGCCCTGAGTGGTACGGTGTTGGCAGCTGCATTCTCTCTCTGACTTAGTGACTACAGGTTGGCCCCAGTCCTCTGTGTGTGGCTGATGCAGCCCACCAGCACTGAGCCTTATAGAATGCCAGCAACTCCTGGGAATTGTAGGCATTTATGCTTCAGTGACTATTGTCAAAGTCAACCACAGAGCTCTATCACTTGTAAATAATAGCAACATATTCAAACTGAACTTCAGATTGTGTGCTCAGTGTTGTAATTACATAGTTCCCTGTTGATGTTCTCCAACCTTTACCTATAAGTCATGCCTCAAACTCACCACGTCATATGTCCCTCATCATTACAGCAAAAGGCTGTTATCTCTGGTGTGTATGTGTGCTTATGTCTTCCATTCATGTGAAGGTTAGAGAGCAGAGAACAGTTTCCAATGCTATTTCTCAGGTACTTTACTCTTTGTTTGAGACAAGATCTCTCACTTGCCTGAACTTCCATCAAATAGGAGAGGCTGACTGGCACATGAGTTCTGGGTACCTACTCATCACTGGACTGTGTACTTATAAAGTAGGAAGAAGTCAGTAAAATCACTGATTCAATATCAATAAAAGGAAGTAATTTAATATGGAAACTGCCACAAATAATTAAGTGACAATTCTCAAATAGAAATTATTTTTATAATACCATAAGATAATTGTAGAAATAAATCTGGAATAGATTTGTAAGATACCAGTACATAAAATTAAATTTCAAATTAGAATTAAATTAAAAAATGTTGATTTCCTGACGGAAAAAGTCAATTAAATTAACTACCATTCCATGTTAAGCAATGAAAGACTTAACAAAATAAAGGTGAGACTTTCCTTAAACTAACCTGCTAATTTACTGCCATCTCAGTTAAGATCTGAGTGTCAGATTTAAGTGAAAATTTTGAAATTAAGTCTAAAATATATATTGACATTCAAAAGAGCACCCAAAGCAATCGTGCAGAAAAACAGTGCAAAGTTTGTGAGAGTTGAGATTTATTATGGAGCTACAAAAGAAAGACTTGGAGATAGCAAATAAAACCCAAAGTACAAAGTAATAAAGAAGCAAAGAAGAGACTCAATAAAATAGATTATATAAACTGAACATCAATAGAGAAAAATGAGTCTTAAGTTCTTTTTCTTGTCATTCATAGAAATTAGTTTGAGGGGGACTGCAGACGTCTTGTATAAAAGAAAACAATAAAGTTAAATAATGAATGAATGAAAGTATTTTTATAAACCTGGGCAAGCAAGTGTGCTAATCAGTATCAGGATGGTTTGTTTCAAATATTGACTTGACAGAACATATAATCACTTGGGAAGTGGTCTCAATTAGGAATAACATACATTGTTTTGAAGATTTGAAAGAAAATGGCCCCCAAAGGGTGTGGACTATTAGAAGGTGTGGCTTTGGAGTAGGTATGGCCTTGTTAGAGGAAGTGTGTTTCTTTGGAGGTGGGCTTTGAGGTATCATGTATGATCAAGCCACACCCAATGGTTGAGACCACTTCCTCTGGCCTGTGAGTCAAGATATAAGAACTCACAGCTTCTCTAGCACCATGTCTGCCTTGCTTCCTACCATGAGGATAATGGACTAAACTTCTGAACTGTAAGTGAGCCACCACAATGAAATGTTTATCCTTTATAAAAATTTTGTGGCCATGGGTGTCTCTCCACAGCAATAGAAATCCTAACTAATTGTACTTGTCCATGATCATGCTTTTGAGGGCTTTTATTAGTTGGTGAGAAGATCTACCCTATTCGAGCAGTGCCTTTTCATAGTCTAGGCCCTGGACTGAATGAAAAGGAGATAGCAAGCTGAGACTAGCTTGCAAGCATTAATTCATTGCTCTTTGCTCTTGACTGAAGATGCACTGTGACTAGCTGTTCAATTCTCTTCTAAGGCACACACACAGGGGCCCACTTCCTCAGACTAGACACCATTTCCTCCAATACCATTAAATTAGTAAATCCTTTGGTCAAGGCAGAGTTCTCAAGCTCCAATTACTTCCCAAAGTTCCTACCTCTGAACATTGCTGCCTGGGATGCTGACAATTTTCCATGTCATACCAAAACAAGAAGAGCAAAAGTTCATAAAAGCTGTAACATAAAGTTAAGAAAAACCCAAAGCAGTAAGATTTGAAGGCCATTTGGGTATGAGCAAACAAGGACAGGAAAGAAGGGGCAATCAGTCTGAATCATCATAATTTGAGGTAAGCACTCATGAGTCTTCTGGTGAAGCTCCATTGGCAGCTGGCAACAGGAACTAATTAGGAGTGCTCTGCTTATGGGTTTCAGGAAACCACACTGTAGCTAGTTCTCCCTTAGCTGCGACGATCTCATTTAGCCTCATAAGACTCATAAGCATCACTGTCTTCATGTCATGGTTCTGGTGCTAAAGGAAAGCTTGCTTAACTGATTGGAAGTTATTCTGAACTACAATCACTATGGATACATAGCTAAGAAGAATTTTCTCCTGACAGCCTACTATGAAGTATAAATTTCCCCACTGGGACCTGGGAAATAGTAAGACATTGACAAAGAATATTGACAATTTTACCCATCCTTCTGGCTTGAGTGAATTTATTTCTAGTGAAAATATTCTCATTCTTAGTACCACAACATTAAAAATTACCCTGTAGTGTTTGGCTAGCAAACATACACACCATGATTTAAAAAAAAATGAAAAAGAAAAGCTTGACCATCTTGTGAATAGAAACATTTTTTTTTGTTCTTTAAAATAGAGTGTCATGTAGCCCATGCTAGCCTAGAATACTCTATGTAGCTGAGGATGGTCTTTACCTTCTGATCTTTTTTTTTTTTTTTTTGACTCCTGTGCTCTGAGATTACAGACATGTAACACCTTGCCCCATTTTTTTCTGTGTGTGTGGTGCTAGAGATAGAATCCAGGGCCTTATGTGTGCTGGCCAAGTACCCCATGTGCCTCCACAAGTACCTCCACCAAGTACCTCCACACTCTGAAAATCATAATTTAAAATAGCTTAAGAATTATCACCTTAAATCAGAGTGGGAATTACATATGGATCATTCATTTTTTTTTTCAAATTTGGAACAAGAGGATGTCTCATTAACAAATTGGTTATGCTAAGAAGTTGATTATTTTCTTCCTATAGAAAAAGATCTCTAAGAGTCCTTCTAAATTTGGATGTTTTGAAAACAATGATGACTATGGCCTTAGAAATACTTCAGAGCTTATTTTTTTGGCCATGTTCAGAAAAAGGACATACACTGCAAGTTTTTGAACATCCAAGCAGATGGCAGAGTCTTCATTATGCTTTTCCTAGCCAAAAAAAAAAAAAAAAAAAAAAAAGACTCTAGGTTTCTGAATTACAGTTGTTGTTCCTTGATTCACTTGTAAATTGACTATTTAGAAACACAGTGTGGAACTGTGTAATGGTATATTTTGTGTTCAAAGTACCAGGTCAGTTTTCTCTGAGTGAGGATGGAAAAATTAGTAGGGAATGGATAATCCTGGAGTTAATCACTGTAAGAAGATGTTATTCCTGGGAATGACGTAGGAGGAAGATGCTAGATTAGTCACAGCTAGGAATTAATGCAGACAGCCCTATTCATATCCCCTACCTAAACCAAGGTGGTTGTTAGTTCCTTTTGTTGTCATGCTAACACTGGATATTCAATGTCAGACACCATGATCCTGAGTGTTGTGTGATGTCTTTCCTGATACAACATGACAACCATCTATCCACCCCAGCTAGGACAAAAATAAATGGCTGAAGTAAGGATACTCGCAAAGTCTAACTCCATAAACCAATGAGTATAGTGGAGTTACTTACATGAATGTGGATGAAGACTTACTTACAGGAGCAAGAATGACAAAACCAGTTGAACTATCAAAGCTCACCCCAGAATGAGTGATAACTCACAAAATCTGAAATCTTAGAGCTCTCTGTGTGACTGGGAAGTAGCTCAAGCAGTTGGAAAGTCTCTTCTCAGTAGCCTCTACTGTTTGCATAGTCTTGTGTAATGGCTTGTACGTATAATCAGCTTCAGGGACTTCCTGAGATCTGTGAGTTTTTTGCATCTTGAGTCTTAAGAGTCTTCCCTTTAGTACTTCCTGAGTCTTAATGACCTTCCTTCCAGGACAGACTGTTTCAGTTCAGAGGAAATTGCCACACAGCACCAATGTCAAGAAATCCTCTATCAATTGTTTCTTTAATACCTTGTCTATAGTACTGATCAGTTAGATATCTGATACAAAAATCTTCATACTTTGTACTCATTGTCATGTATGTTTCCACTCCATCTCTCCATTCATCAATATTCCAGTCTTTCTTCATGCTAGCTTGGGACAGACAACAAAACCATTGGTTACTGCTTGAAAATCTATGCATATCCTACCAGTCTTAGGCACTTTCTTGTTTTGCACATACTAGATGATGCGTTGTTTAATTGTCAATTTGACACAACTTAGACTCACTTGAAAAGGAAGTCAGAATAAAGGTCTGATTGTCTAGATTTGTTTGGCCCATGGACTTATCAATGGGATATTATTTTGACTGTCTTAATTGATGTGAGAAGGCCCAACCTGAAAGTAGGTGACTGGCCCTGGTCTGTATAAGAGTAAACAGAGATGGAGGACACTAAGAATACAGGCATTCATTCTTTCACACTCTGCTATTGACTGTGGATGTTATCAGTTGCTTCAGGTCCCTGCCTTGAATTCCTTTTAGTGATGGACTAACCTGGAACTGTGGAATAAATTTACTTTTTCTCCTCTATGTAGTTTTTGGTCAAGAGTATTCTGTCATAGCAAGATAAATAAAAACAGAATAACAGCATGTGGGTTATCCTTCCATAATCATGTCATAAAATAATGGGATTATTTCTTTGGCCTAACAGATCTGACCCATTATCTACAAATTAAGTCCAAGTTTTTCTTCCTTTGTCATTTGGTTGGAAGGTCCTTCCTCTCTGTGTGTGTGTGGGGGGTGGGGGGTGTCTCCAAGTAATTGTCTCCGGTGCAACAGGAGCAATGACATGATATTTTGAAATGCTTTCTCAAGAAGCATGGGTATGTCTTCTTGTCATATTCATGCTTGGCCCCTCATATGTTCATTTTTTTTATTATGCAAGTGGAAGGTTTGAATTACAGCCACAGTTTGGACCAAAGCAGGTCAGTGCCAGAGCCACATTCAGTTGGTATTACATGGCCAGGTGTTATATATGTACCAGGGCTCAGTAGCATAAGCGTAGTAGTTTTCTGTCTATAATTCTTCACTGCCAGTGATGCTGTCTTTCTCTGGAAGGTCAGCTACTTGCAATATAAACCTCCCGTTGATACAGACCCAGAAATGTATAAAACACCTCCTCTGCCACTGACACTTTGATGGAATGTCATAGTAAGTTATACTGTAAGAATCAAAGAATAAGGGAAGCATGAAACATGGTCTGAACTAAACTACATTAATTTTTAAATAATAGCATATGTATGACTTCAAAGAATTTGCCCAGTGGGTCCACATTTATGAGTATTACCTTTTCAACCAAATTTTCTTTTGAAAAGCCTTCCACCATATATTTATTGCAATCTAAAGAAAACAAAACTTGGAGTCAACCTTCCTTATACCATGTAACTAATCCCCTTCTTTCTTATACTTAATGAAAGTCAGAGGATTGTTTTGTATTATTGATACACTTGCTAACAGTCTTGCTATAAGTATATATATTTTAAATCAATTTTCCTGCTTTTAAAGTTTTTATATAGCCAGAACTTGTGATACATGTCTGTAATCTCAGAACTCAGTATACTGAGTCTTAATGATCACAACTTCAAGGCTCACATTTTTAACAGAATTCAGGAGATTAAAATCAGGTCCTCATGTTTACAAGTCAAGCAACTTTGCTGACTGAGCCATCCCTCTAACCCTAAATCCAGTTTGTAGTAAAATTCCATAATGTCTTTCTGGTTCTGAGGATCTATAAACTCGAATTAGTCTGATAACTACACTATTTAGGGGCAGTGTTGTTGGTCAGGTTCTCTGTGAGAAGAGATGATCTCTGAGAGGGTAAGAATGTGATTTCAATTTAATACACCAAAAGTATTCTATACCTTTTACTGAGCCTGGGCTATCCTAGGTCACTCACTGAGGTCAATATTGAGATTCAAGAGAGAGAGAAAGAGTACTGCATATGAAAACCAATAATACCTATGCAAGAGTGCTTCAGACGAAAACCAATAACACCTCTAGTGTTCCTTCACTTTCAAAGCATCCTTCAAGGCAACCATGGAGTGTCAAGGCAATCAAATCAGAGATGTCAGTGGTTTGAAAAGCATGGAGTAGGTCATTCCTTACCTTATGAGGAACTCTGCGGCCATTTGTCAAGACAAAGAATCTCAGAGGTATGTAACACAGGATATGAATCCTCTCTGATGTCCTGGTGGCTCATTATTGCTACCCCAACATTTGCAAGTCAGAGGGTGGCTCATGATTATCTCCTGCATTGAGAAGTCAGAGGCAGGATGATCACAGATATGCCCACAGCCTGGGCTATATCATAAAACTGTGTCTCAAAAAGACCCTCTCTTACTTATGATTTTATCTCTGGGATTTAGAATTGCAGGTGTGGATTCCACAAAATCAAATTTTCTCCACTTTCTTAATCAGTGGGTTCTGGATCCATTACTTTAAAACACTATAAGTATATAATGTAGTACTTTTTTAGTATTTATGACCCAGTGTCCAACCTGTGAGAGATACAGAAAAACATAAGTTATTATAGATGGAATTTCTAATGTAACACACAAAATATAGTCAATAAATGAAACCCAGGATTATTTCAGCTCTTCTCCCACTTAAGTTATGTATATAAATTTATTAGTAATAATAGCAGTATCTGATTTTAATGTCTCATGCGTGCTTTCATAAACATTATGTTGTTATATATGCCCCATACATATGAATATTCAGCATTCTTGAAACGAAGTCAAGTTATTGTTCTACGTTATCAAGGTCTTTGGGACTGAACATTGAGATCATGTACATTATCTTTGGCTATTTAGTAAAAGAGATCTCAGAGCAATCAACTTTGGAGTACCCCTGGTTCATAGCTAGCCTCATAATATGTGAGAAATAATCAGAAATTCACATTATTATCTTCTTTGAACAATATAGATTTGAGATCATTGTATAAATTAAATATTATTTGTGTTAAGACTATTAAACCTTAAAAAGTTAATAATATCTTGCTTTTTAATAGGGGTATAAAATTTCCAAAGTAGTTTTAGACATATTAATATACCAGGTAATGGAACCTAAACAAAAATGTTCCCAAATAAAGATAACTTCATGAAAAATGTTCAATTTTCACATAAATAGTTATAAAAAGATTCAGTATTTTCATATCATTTTGATAATTAGAATGAAGACACGGTACAGTCTTTGAAAGCACTCAATGTGGAGGTGCTAAGACTTACATGTATTTAGTCTGAACTTCAAGAGTTATCAGGGCCATGTAGTGTCCTGCCTGGAAGACACTGCACACCTTCTAGCAGAATATTGCTGGAGCCATTCACCAGGTAGATAACTGGTGTCATGGCAACAGGGTTGACAGGCTGGAAGGGCATCACTGAATATCCTCTTTCCTGTTCACTAAGCGATGATTTCTTCCATCAATTTAAAAAAAAGGTTTAAGTGTGACACTTAATCTCCCCTGTCTACTTATCTGGATCTGGAAGTGTGTAGGGGATTAACAGTATGCATCTCTGTATGTTTCAGTTTCTAGACACACTTAGATCACAAGAATGCTTACCTGATCCCTGGAGTAATCCCTTGATAGATCCACACCATGGTGGAAACATTGAAAAGCAGTGAAATGTAGGGTTGGGACCCAAGTTAAGAAAGATGGTGACTGAGTGGGGGTGGGTATCATGTCCTTGATGCCTATATTTTCCACAGAAAATTCATGAATCATCTTTCTTTGGCTCCTGGCCACCATAATATGAACTACCCCTTTCCTTTGAGGCCTCCTTTTCTGAGGGATTGGGAGTCCTGACACAGTAAGCCACAGTAAACCCCCCTCTTTTTAAAAGGTATTTCTTACAGTGTTTGATGACTTAATCTCTGGGATCTAATGGGGAGTTTATACTTTGGAATGGGATACTAGTTTCTAGTAATGATGTTTGTGATGGCTTAAATTGATTGTCAATATGACAGGACCTGAAATTACTTAGAAAGTAGCTTCTGTGCATGCCTGTGAGGGATCTTCTTTATTGATTTAACTGTGGTAGGAAGGACCAACCTAAATGTGGGTGGTACCATTTCTTTGGTAGGGGTTCTCAACTGATAAAAGAATGGGAACTGAATTCTGTCTGTCATCAGTCTCTGCTTCTTTCCTGTGGATATAATGTCACCAGCTGGTGTCCTTCCTCCCTGCCTTCCCCACCATGGTGGAATATGTCCTCTCAAATTGTGAGCCAGATTGTCATTTCTCCCTTAAATTGCCTTTGTTGGGACATTCTATCACAGCAACATTGGAGAGTTGAACGAACTTAGATGAGTTAGAAATGTGAGGTAACTGGCAAAATCCTTAGCACCCAGGATGTTTTCTGTGACATTCCTTATTCAACTTTCATAGTTCTGTCTCCACTTGAATAGGACAGAAAACAGATTGCTGTCATCTATGATGACTCTTGTATGTATCTGTGAATTGTTTTAAGGACTGCTCACTACCATCTAATTGGTGGCAATACTTGGCTAAATCTGTTGAATGTTGGTTTATAGAATGGATTGCTTGGATTCAAACAGAAGGGCTGTGCATATAGAATGTTTTTGTCTGATAATAACATGGATCCATGGAGATTAATACTTACTACTATGTCTTACAAAGAGGAAACTCAATCATAGGCAAATAATTAGACTTACTCAAAATAATCTGCCTGTATTCAAATAAGCCTTTCTTCCAAAAAGTAATGTTAGATTTGGGGGCTGGAGATCAGAGGTGTTTCGAGAGAAAGGCTCCAAGACAAAGTGTCCTTCCAGGGAGAACTTTATTAAGGGGAATTGATATTGAAGACCTCATGGTGAACAGTAAACCTCTTGCACCCAGCCAGGCAAAGTGGTATTACCTCTCTTGAAGGTTCATAGTCTGGGCCATATCACACTGCACAGTTAATAAGTAGTCTAGACCACATGCTTGATCCCAGATGGGCACCTGGGCAGCAGGGTGAAGGGGATAAAGATTGCAGGGTCACAGAAAATGTTTTCTGTTAGCTTCTGGCAGAAGTTAGAAGGACGGAAAAGCTACAGGGGGTAGCCAGGTCAGGGATGGCACAGTACCTGTGATACAACAGTCACATAAGCAATAAAGTAACTAACAAACAAACAAACACCATAGACAATTATTTATTACTTTGTTATTTTTCACATTTTCATGCAAGTGTGTGTGTGTGTGTGTGTGTGTGTGTGTGTGTGTGTGTGTGTGTGTATACATGTTTGGATGTGTGGGCACACATCTACTAGAGTGAGTGTGCATGTAGATTTCTGAGGTCCATACCAGGAATCATCCTCAATCACTCTTTAACCTTATTCATTGAGGCAGGGTTTCTCAATCCAACCCAGATCTTGCTTATGTGGCAGGTCTCTCTAGGGTTTCTCCACCTCTGCCTGCTAAAGCTGGAAGTATAAGCAGGCTTCCATGCCCAGCTGACATCTACATGAGTTCTGGGGACTGGAACTCCTGCCCTTATGCTTATCCTTCAAGGACTTTAACCATTGAGTCACCTCCTTGAAAAATTTGTGGAAGTGACAGGTCAGGTGACATTTTCCATTCGTTAGATTATTTGATGTGGCACTCTTGTGCTTGTCCCCATAACATGCGAGTAGGTGGTAATTAAAAATTAAATGTGCTGCATTGTTTCAAGGGCTGTTATAATGACATTGCATTGAAAACTGCTTACCTGCAAGGAGGGCTAATAACTGTTACACTGGAGAGCAATGGGAGGTTCCCGTTTGCTGTGTGCACATCACTTGACACATTCCAAACCATCAATTCTCATTGTCCTCTTATGGGGCATATGCATGTAGTTTCTGCATGAGTTGTCTTTGTAAATGAGACATACAATTTTCTTTACATTTATTCAAAAGCCTCTTCTCATTTCCACTGAGTGGAAATGAACATTTGGGAATGAAAATATCTCCTGTGTGTTTGAATTTGCCGGGCAAATTTGAAATGATCTCCCAGTTCTAGTATTTATAAAAATGAAGATGATTTTTTCCATTGGCCTAGCAAATGATATCTTAGAAGTGATTTCTGCTTATTTTATATTATATGATATAAATTTCAAGGAAGGGCCATGGGAGTTGCAGTTAGATATATCAGTACACATTCACTCTCTTGCATAGTGGTTGAGAATGCAGACAAATTATTTCAATCCCCAGTACCTAAAATCCCTTATATATAAAGTTAGGATGAAAATAGTTATCTAAAGTTTGGCTATGCAGCATGCTGTTGGAACACTGGGGAAGCATGGAGCAAGGAAAGTTAGAAAATGGGAAATGAAATGTTTCAGCTAGCTTTTCCATTGTGATAAAACACTGGTAAAAAGCAAGCCAGGGAAGGGCGGTTTTATTTCAGCCTACACTTCCAGGTCACAGTCAATCACTGAGGGAAGTCAAGGCAGGAACTCAAGCAGGAACTATGGATGAATGCTGCTTACTGGCTAGCTGGTTGGTTAAGGCCCAGCTTGCTTTCTTATGTAGCCAAGGCCCACATGTCCAGGGCCCACCCACATCAATCCTGACTCAAGAAGATCTCTGTCAGGTATGGCCATGGGCTAATTCTTTAAGGGTAGTTCTCTCTTACCAGGTGACTGTGTTGTGACAACTTGAACTAAATGTTAACCAGTACACAGAAGAAATGAATATAAAACTTTGGAGAAATCACCCTGGATACAAAATACTCCTGAGACACATGAAAGTATAGCAGCTGTTTCATTGTAATTGGAAAACAAAATTGTGATGAATAATCAGGAAATGTATAGGGCTATAGTTTCTCTTTCCTTCTCTGAATGTGTGTGCAGATGCCTGTACTTATGGGGTACACATGCACTGTGAATGTGTGCATATGGGGCAGACTAGAAGACAGACCTGGCACATTACCTTCTTATTAGACAAGATTTCTCATTGATTTGTAACTTACCAAGCAAGCTAGGCAGGCTAATGAGCCTTGGGGATCTGCCTCCCTGCACTGGGGTTTCAGGTGTATGCTACCACACTTGGTGTCAGATTATGTGGGTTCTGATGGTCTGCCTCCTTGCACTGGGGTTACAGGTGTATGCCACCACACTTGGTGTCAGATTATGTGGGCTCTGATGGTCTAGTCTTTACACTTCAATGAAAGCTCTTTACTGACTGAGCCATCTCCTTAGAGAAGGATATACTTTACATTGTGACTTTCTTTCCTCCCAACTTTCTGTTGTCCATGCTTTGACCAAACTTATTTGTTTCCTGGAAGAGGAGCACAATCATGTGCTGTCTGGGCTATGAAAGCCTGGTACCTCTTATTAAGGCAGTTAAAGGAAGCCCAAGATAATTTGATTCTGGACCTGCAACATTCTAATTCTCTATAGTTGAGGCCACTGAAATTAGTTAATCAGCCTTGTAGAATTTATAACAGAAGAGGGATTATCCCACCCCCCTTTGGGAAGGAAGTTCAGCTCACAAAATTTAGTCAAGGTAAGCACATTTGAGACCAAATGTGTAGAGGTTTCTACAGCTCTTAGCAGCCAACATGTGGTGCTCTACACTGGGAACAGATTCGGATATCAACTACACTAATTCAGTGCAGACCCCGTGTTGAGGGACTTAGTCCCACAAGGCTGCTCCATTTCAGATGCCAATTTGAAGTAGTGAGTTCCCAGTTTACAACATTTCTAGTTTGGCTAAATGCCAGGCTTTCATGGCTCTGTCACCAGGATTTATATTCTGTTGAAATGGCTCACAGAAAAAAATAAAAATAAAAATAAAAGGAAGCACTTCCTGGTGCATAGGTGAATTAATTTTGCCATTTTTAAAAAATTCTTCATTAAGGCTTTTCAATGGCATTATTATATAATCTTGTTGGACTGAATCATTGACCAATGGTTATTTATTCAATCTCCCTCCTCCCCATCTCCAAAGCAGGGTGCATGGGGTTGAAGTTCCAATCATCTAATCAGGTGCTGTTTCCCTCAGGCAATGGGTGCTTGATCCACTGGGGATTTCTTAGTAGAAACTACATTACTATAAACACTGGTGTGGTTAAAGAGCATCATTATTATTAACAGAAAATGTTCTGTTTCATTGTTTGGAATCCTTAGTATGTGATTAAAATTATCAACATCATAGAATCCAGAGCCACTTGTGAATGTTGGTGTGTGATTAAGATTACCAACATGACAGAATTCAGAATCACCTGTGAATGTTGGCATGTGATTAATTAAGATTACCAACCTGGCAGGACCCAGAATCACCTGTGAATGTTAGCAAGTGATTAATTATCTTACCAACATGGCAGTACCCAGAATTACCTGTGAATGTTTTCTGGTTGGCACAAGTTAAGGAGTGAAGATGTACCATGAATGTTAGTGGCACCATTTCATGGCTGTGGCCACAAGTGAATACAAAGGAGAAAGGGAGAAAGTTAGGTGAGCTCCAGTGCATATTTTTATCTGACTTCTGACTTTGGATATAGTGTGACAATCTGCCTCAAGCCCCAGCCACCATGCCCTTCCTCATAAGATGGACTCTACTCTCAAACTCTGAGCCCCAAACTTCCTTAACTCACCTTGGGTGGGTATTTTGATATAGCCAAGGAGAAAATTAACTAGTGCAGTAGGATTTCAAGAACTAGGGATAAACATGGAGATTGTGTTTCATAGGATGCTCTTCTCATTTAGGAGGACTGGGGGCAATAGAAGCCCTGTTCTGGTACCTCCAGGCAGAGGAAGCATGCACTTTTCCTCTGATAATAATGCAATAACCCAATTGTTAAACCATACATTTGCATTTACATATATTGATAAATTAATACAGCAAAAATAAATATACCATATTGCTAGGATAAAATTATTGCATTTAAAGCACTAATAGAGTATCATCAATTCCAATGTCTCAAAGTCTTGCAGAATGAGTTAGTTCATCAGAATGTCACACACTTGGAAATCAGTAACAAAATTCTACTTAAGATAATTAAATAAGACATAGAAGAGATTTTTGAAATGTATTGGCATATTCTGAGCTGCTATGTGAAAATACATTTGAGAACCTTTGTGAAAGGTTCAATTTCTTTGGAAACATGAAATACCAAAAATGGTCAGTAAAATAAAGTCTACAGTACATCTAATAAGTGTTAAAGTAATTGAATTATCTATTGGCGAATTTACAAGGAAACACTAGAAATTTTCAAGAAATATTTATTCATTCACTTAGAAAATAATTTCTAATAACCTAGACAGATGAATGAAGCTTTTTCAGTTTACTTTATGAAGTGTGAGTAATGCTTACTCCAATTGATATATGGCTATTTAAAAACTATTGTTGAGGATGTATGGTCAGGATGAATACTGATTCAAGTCTGAAAAAAGACTCAGAAATACAACTACAGATTTATACATGATAAAACTGATACACCAGTATAGTAGGAGAAATAATAAAAATAAAACCCTTCTAGTGGGCAAAAATAAAGCTCCATTTCTCCCATTCAGTATCAAAATATGAAATACAGAATGCTTGAGTGTCTTACAAACATGTAAGAGGGAGTCCTTGAGGTGTGTTACAGCAGGAGAACATGAAGATTTACCAGATACCCAAATAAAAAACTGCAAGGAAAATGAAATGAGTTAGTGAATTTTCCTTTATTTGTGTGTGTGTGTGTGTGTGTGTGTGTGTGTGTGTGTGTGTACATGTGCACTTATGCTTGGGGTGCCCTAGTTCATTTCCCTGTTGTTATGATAAACAGCATGACTGAAAACAACTTGGGGTAGAAGGATCTATTTAACCTTATACTTTATAGTCCATTATTTAGGGAAACCAAGGAAGAAGCTCAAGGTAGATAGAAACCAGAAAGCAAAAACAGAAGCAGGAACCATGGAGGATTGATACTTATAGTCTTGCTTCTCCTAGTTTGCTGATGCTTGTATATCAATGTATATGTACATTCCAGGATTATCTGACCAGGGGTAGCACCGACCATGGTGGGTTGAGCCTTCCTGCCAAAGTTAGCAGCAAAAAATGTTCTATGGACATGTCCACAGGCCAATCTTATAGGGACAGTTTTTCAATTGAGCCCCCCTTTTTCCAAGTATGTAAAGTTGACATGCTTGTGTGTGTGTGTGTGTGTGTGTGTGTGTGTGTGTGTGTGTGCATGTGGAGGTCAGAGGTGGACATCAGGACTTTTTCTCAATCACTCTGCACCTTTTATTTTTAGACAGTCTCTCACAGAACTGGGGTCTCTCCAATTTGGCAAGATGAGCTGGCTAGAGAGCTCCAGGGATGCCCCTGTCTCTGACTCCCCAGTGGTCAGATAATAAGCATGAACCATCATACCTAGCTTTTTATGTGGGTGCTGGAAATCCAAACTTAGACCCTCATCATTGCTAGGCAAACAGTTTAGAGAATGAGCCATCTTCGCAGGCCAATATTTATGGACTTTATCATACAAATAGTAAACATTTTATTTCAGAAGGAAAATATAAATGATACTAGCAAACACCAGGAGACACTTGCAAAAAGTAAAACCAACTAAAGATTAATATCTTGAATATGACTTCTGTGGATCAACAAGACATAGAAATCCTCAGTGTCCTGTATACACTGTGTGAACACACATTTAAGTTCACTGATAATGAATTCAGTTATTTATTTTAAATATTAGGATATAATTTGAGAAATCAGAAGAAGGCTCAATCCTGTTAAATTTAATCTCATAACTGAAGCCAAAAGAAAAAGGAGTGGGACAGATGAAGTGGACCAGACTAAGATATGTCCTCGACAGTCATGTCAGCATAATCGTGTTCCTCAGCACTTCAGAAGGCTGCGATTCTGAAGGACCAAAAGCTCGTGTGTGTGTGTGTGTGTGTGTGTGTGTGTGTGTGTGTGTGTGTGTATGCATGTGCATGCATCTGTCTGTGTCTATGTGTTTGAGATGTGTGTATGCATGATTTTGTGTGTATGTATGCATATTTGTCTATATATGTGTTTGTACTTGTGTATGTATGTATGTATTTGTGTGTGCCCGTGTGTGCATACATGTATTTATGCATATATGTCTGTGTAATTCTGTGTGTTTGCATCTATATGTGTGTGTGCATATGTGTAAAACCAGTGTGAATATATACTAATGCAGCAGGTCTTAAAAGCAGCTTGTAGAGATTTCTTCACATTGTCTATTATCCAGCCCCTGTATTTTTGAGCACATTTTCCAGAGAAGTTCAAGAAGTTGTTGGTGATATTATTCTTTTCACCACTGTTTGTGGCTATTACTGATTGCAGCCATCATTTATTAGTGAGTATGTGTGGTGAATTCTTATGTGTGTACCTGCCTGAGTGTGGGTATACACCATGCTCATGCATGTACAAAGGAAAGAAGGGTAGGATTCTCCTCTTCTGTCTTGTTCCATGACACAGAGTCTCTCACTGGGGCTCCTCATTTAGTCTGGCCAAGCCTGTTAGTTCCTGGGACTGTCCTGTCTCCACATCTCAGTGATTGGTTACAAGCACATATGATTGCAGCCAGCTTTTTATATGTGCACTGGGAATCCAAATTCAGGCCCTCATGCTTGTATATCAAGCATTTTTACCAACTGAGATATCTCTGGGCCCCAGATTTTAGCCTTTTATGTGTTTATATCTGAATATGTTCAGATTTGATGGATATATTCACTGCAGAAAACATTTGACAACAATAAATTGGGTAACACACACACACAACAACAGACACAAACACACAGAGACAGACAGACAGAGACACATGTACAGAGAGAGATACAGATAGAAAGACAGAGAGAGAGAGAGAGAAAGACAGGGGAAAAGACACACAAAGTGTGTCAGAGCCCCTGTGTTTATGGATAACTTAAAGGTGCAACAGTCTGTACATACAAATGAACCAGTTCCCCAGCACAACACTATTCACATAATCTAAAAATATAAAAAGCAAGATTGTATTTTAACAAGGTTATGTACCGATCCAAGAGTTTGCAACAAATGCATTATATTTGCTGTCTATGAGACAATGCAGAATTGGTTTGGGGAAAGGAAGAATAAAAAGAAAGAAAAGATAATTAAATCTGTGAACTGATGATAGTTATGTGCCATTCATTAAATTCTACAGCTAAGGCCAAAGAGAAAGAAAAAGAATCCATAATAGTTAAACTCAAAAGTCAACCTGATGACATCAAGGATCATCTATGGAACATTATGTAAATTAGGTTTATTGAGGTGAGAAGATCTCCCCACTGTGGGTGATACCAGTTTCTAGGCTTACCTCCTGGACTTCATGGAGAAAAACAAGTGAGGAGACTGCAATCAATCCATTTGCTTTTTAGTTGCAGATGCTATGTGACCAACTACTTAAACTCTTGCCAACTCTGCTATGACAGACTCTACCTTCACATTTTGAGACAAAATAAACATGGTTGCTTTTGTCAGGGTATTTTATCACAACAGAAACAGAAATAAAGAAAAGATTTGAAGTATGAGATTATGAAGGACTGGGTTAATACAATTTTTTGTATGCCTTTTATCTTGTCAGTTTTGTTAATTTTATTTTATTAGAAAAGAGCAATTTAATTCTTGTTATGTATTTCACTCATAATTTTGGAGTTAAAATCATTAAACATTTAAATAAATATATGATCTTTAGTAACCAGTCAATTTGATTTTTCCCTGTCTTATATTCTTTTTGATGTTCCAACTAGCAGACACTGACATGATTCTTGGTTGTCTTAAAAATATTCATACATATAATGAAAATTGACCCCATATTACAACACCTCTGTCAAGAATTTCCATTTTACCATTTTGCTGTGATGTGCTAGTGGATAAACACTGTGTTAAATGAACTGAGGCAAAGCAACTCAGAGGAAGAGTAGGGAACCATTAACATGCTGGAAATGATTTAGCAGTGGATGACTGTTAACAACAGGAAGAGAGCAGAGCCATGCATGATGTTCGCAGTAAAACTATATCTCAAAAAAAAAAAAAAAAAGGAAACACTTAAAGAGTTATTTATTCATTCTGGAGGAAAGCTTGGTTTTCGGCTATAGTAGATGTCATCTACTAAAAAAATATAAATATTTTTATTTATTCTTTGATGATTTTATATATGTATGTAATGTATTTTGGTCATATTAAGCCTCTATTAACTATTCTCTTACAAGACCCTTCACCATCTATGGCCATCAGGGTTTCTGTCTCCCTTGAGCCTTCAACTTGTACGTGTACTTTCCAAACTGTCAACTATCAGTGTATGTATCTTTGTAACTGTTACCCCTGTAGAGCCACCTAGCCAACTTACCCATGTACCAAGGAGTTGATATCTCCTAGAAAGAGTCTTCAACAGGGACCAGTGGGAGTTCATATACAACTTCAATAGGAAGAACTCTTTTATACTAATTCATTCCTGTCCTGTGGCAACCCACTGAACCTGGGAATGTCCAAAATGGAGCATATGTGTAGACCAAAGGATCGAGTTAGCTGTATTTCCTCAGGTGTCATTCACTTTGCTTTTTTGAGTCAGGAACTCTTATAGTCCTGGGCTTCACAAATAGGCTAAACTGGCTGGCCAGTGAGGCCAAGGGGGCCATGTTTTCAGCCCTGGGGTTACAATCTCAATTCACAAATACCAACTTTTTATGTGGGTTCAGGGATAAAATTCAAGTCCTCTTTCTTGCAAGGTGAGAGCTTTATGAACTGAGTCATCTTCCTAGCTCTTCAATTCCTTTTTATGAGGAATTGATAGTATTTTAATTTTTGTCCATATCCACCACTTAAGACAGCAAGACAGATCTTAAATGCTAATTGAACTGTGGAGGCCCACAGAGCTTCCTAGTGAGATCTAACCTTGCTTTACCCTGCAGAGCTGCATTAGAGGATTGCTTGATCACGTGAGTGGTTACTAGGTGACTGGAAGAGTTTGCACTTGGCTCTACTAGGGGATGGATGGCTTTGCTCCACCCCTGACATTCCCATAAAAATCCTTTTAGAAGAGACAGTAAGGGCTGGTGGATAAGGATCCAGGCCTCCCGAGGCTGTCCTGTGTATCTATCTGTCTCTCTCCCCTCTCCCCTTCTATATAAATATTCTTACTTCTCCCTCCTCAAGAGTACCCTGGGGAAAAAAGTGCGAGCCGGTCTCCCACATTAATCTCAGGAAGTTCTTTGATATGTTTTCAGGTGAGGTGAATCTAAACAAGTTGAACAAGATCAGTACTGCTTGCTACCCGGGGTTTGGGTGCCTGTTAGAAGAGTCTGTCTCCATTTAGAAGGAATATGATGAATATGATGTTGGTCAGGATCGTTTGTCAACGGTTATGCCACAGCTCTAAATATGCATCCAAGACCACAGAAAAATAAGACCCAAAGTCAAATACCCCTCTTGTGTTTTGTTGTTGTTTATTTGTTTCTTTTTGAGACAGGGTCTCATGTGACCCAGACTGACCTTGGATCTGATATGTTAAGAATGAACTTGAATTTCTACTCTTGCTGACTCTCACACCCTGGGGGTTAGATTATAGTTATCCACTACCACATGGGACTGGATTCCTCTTTAAAAACTAAATGCTAAGCAGTTTTCATAATAAATCTTAGCAAACTAAATTACTGAAAAAAAAAAAAAAAACAAATACAATCTCATACATATGCACAGACCTAAAAAAAAAAAAGTATGTTAAAACTAAGATAAACACTCCAAAAATTTGTTGTGAATACAAATTTGGAAAACATTCAGAATTATTTAAAAATGATTAAATGCAAATTAGTATAGTACTGGAATATGGATTCTTTTTGTCAGATAAATAAGGAAAATATAGTGGAAACCCATTCTGTTTCCAAATGGGTACAGATATTAGCATTCATGTATGCTTTGGTATATAAATGAAGGAAAATTTGTAAAAAAAAAAAAAAATGTAATATGCATTTCTACTGGTATGTTCATTTGAGCAATATTGTTATAACAGGAAAATACATATGAAATCAGGGCTTTTAAAAATATATCAGTGGAACCAACACAATAGCTCAGTGGGTGAAAGCTCTTGCTGCCAAGCCTGAGTTTGAGCCCCAGGACCCAAACAGAGGAAGGAAAAAACACAACTCTCTTTTGTTATAGTTTTTCTCTCTTCTTTATAAAGATTATTTCTTTTTCTTTATCTTACTTTATTTCATTTTGAGATTATGACATTTCCTCCTTTCCTTTTATTTCTCTAAATCTTTCTATATAGTCCTTCAAATTTGTGGTTATATATGTATATATGTATTCACACACACACATATATATCCACATACATGTATTTCCTTAAATATAATCTGTTACATCTGTAAAATATTCCTTGTATATATGTTCTCAAGGCTGACCACCTGACACTGGACAACCCATTGTTAGGCTCCCCTGTGAAGGAACTTTCTACCTCTTGGTCTTAGCTTTGGTTAAGACCTTGTGGTATTTTTCTCCATACAATTTAATATGTTCTGTGGTGTCATCCTTTTCAGGTCATGTTTGGGCAATCATGCTGATGAGAGTTTATGGATGTAGATTCTGATATTACTAAGCGACAACATCTCAGAGCAAATTCCCTGGTCCTCTGGTTCCCCTTCCACCGTGTTCTTTGAGCCTTAGGTGCAAAGTAACAACAATTTATAAATATTTCTTCTTAAATTGTCTTCAGACCTGCACATAAATGCCACCCCACATACAATGAATAAATATGAATAAAAACATAATGTTGTTCAATGAGTATGAATGTGCTTAACAGTCCAGAGTTCTATACTTACATTATATAAGTTTATATCCAACAATGGAATGAATAACCTAACATTATAAAATTTTTTATTAATGAGGAAAGTACTCCTATATGTCTCTAAATTATGTCTCCGATGTCTATAATATTATTCATGATTCAGTTTCATATGGTGAATATTTACTCACCTCTGTAAATGACAACAGGCTGCATTTTAATGCAGTAAAAGTTTTACTCTTTTTTTTTGTTGTTGTTGTTGTTGAGTTCATTTTCCAAATATTGGTTCAAAAAGTTTTTCTTATGTTGAATAAGTATGACCATTGAGAGGGACATATTGAAATAACTTCAGGATTGTGTTTCAGACGTTTGAACTCAGAAATGAAAACACAAACATTATTTCTCTAAGACACTTCTTTTAAGATTTTGTGACTCAAACAGTATTGGCCTATGTGTTTTGTTTTTAATTTATTGTGTATATGTGTATCATATAGGTGTGTGTGTGTGTGTGTGTGTGTGTTGTATACTTGTGCATGTATGTGTGTGTACAATACAAGGTAAGCTTGTACAATACAAGAGACCACCACACTGACATTCTTTTTTTCTTTTCAAGAGAAAAAAGGTTTATTTACATAGATATGCAGATAGTGGTCCATAAATGAATGCATTGATTTACTAAGGTGTATTATAGATAAGAGCATTCTAAACATTAAAGATGAAAATAGTAACATTTTATATGTTTATCAGAATCCTTGAACAAATTTTTAAATTACATATTCTTTTGACATTTTGCTATTTTGTCATGGATTAGTATACATGCACATTTTGTTATATGCTATTATAATTGGCCTGTAAATAAAGTATTCTAAAGTCATTGTTTTTCTGTATAGTTTTGTTGAATTAAAAACCTTATTAATCAATGATACCATGTATTGCTATCATAATATTCATATTTTTGATATAACAAAATGGTTAGAAGCATTTTATTTCATGAATCTCTTAGGCACACAGGGATCCCCTCAGGAGGTCAGGTGGAGGGATACCTAGGAATTCTTGAGGAGAAATTAAAAGAACCTCTCAGCTTCAATGCCTTCTTCTGAAACATAGCCATTATCATGCACCTTCTGTGCATTTATAAAAGCAAGAAGAAACTGAAAAAGAACTGATCCGATGCCTGACACAAGCTTCTTTCTCAATATACTGAAACTCAAATTCAGTATATTTCATCTCTGGTCTAGCTAGCTAGCAAGCATATATACAACCCAGCTCATATGAGAGCCAAAGCTATGTTTTAAGTTTTAATTACTGTGCCTAAGAGATCCACACTGACATTCTTAAAGCCAAAGAGAAAGTATTGCCAGCCAAATGATGTTGCCCAAATTATGTAGCCTTATATTACAAATGGAAGCTTTTCTCTATCTCACCCTGTCATCCTACAGAAATTTCCAAATAATTAACTCAGAAGCTTAATATTACTTATTAATGCCTGTCCAGTAGCTCAGGCTTATTGCTAACTAGCTCATACACTTAAATTAACCCATAATTCTTACCTATGTTTAACCACATAGCTTGGTACCTCATTTTCTATACTCTTGCTTCCTCAGTGACTGGGTGGCTAGCATTTCCCCAACTCCACCCTTCTTTATCTCCAGTTTGATTATACTGCCTAATCTTATTCTTCCTGGCTATTGGCTAAACAGTTTTATTTATCAACCAATGACAGCAACACATACTCACAGTGTACAAAAAGACCATCCCACAGCATTACAGTACTTAGCCTTTTATTCACAAAAAAATAAACATGTCTAGTTGGCACATTTCAATTAGCAGGAAGTGGAACTGCAGAATCAAAAAATCAGGGTTAGAACATACAGGGACTTTCCACTCAGGGACTTTCCCAACCACATTCTGAAGATGTTGACTTAATTCCCATTTTGGCAGGCAGGCTAGGTCTTTGTTTCTAAATGGGCAGGTTTTGCTGCCTATGGGCTGGTTTTCATGGATTGTCTGATATTTCCAGCATGGTCGATCAGTTGTATGGTCTGGGAGGCTGTTTTGTGTGTGTGGCTGTGGCTGTGTGTGTGTGTGTGTGTGTGTGTGTGTGTGTATGTATGCATGTTTGGCTCTGAGCTTTTTGTTAATAAGATTGTTTAAAAATTTGTCTACACTCATATACACTATAAAACAAAGCTACCTAAGCATAAGTCTGTGAGGGATTCAGTAGGCAACACTCCTCCATGGTTTCTGCTTCAATTACTACTAGAATTTCTGCTCCAATTTCCATCATTTGTGGTCTGTAATGTGGAAGTGTGAGCTGAACTAAGCTTCCTCCCATAAGTTGCTTATTTTCAGTGTTTTATCACCACAATGGAAAGCAAACTAGAACACATGTATATATATTGGACTCAGGAGGCCACTCTAGGGCTGAAGTTCATACTCTTCTTGCCCATGTGTCTCGTCAAAACAATTGTATAAATTTTCCCACCCCAGTAGGCTCAAATTTAGACAATTTCTTTCAAGTGTATTTTCAGTGCATCAAGGTATGAAGAATAGAAAGGCTGGTCTGGCCTGAACTGGTTTGAGGTATATATGCAGTAACACAAATCCAGTGCCTTTAGCAACCTTTTAGGGAGAACTTCCTATTTACTAATAATGCTTATGCATAACTGGGCATGGATATGATTAAAATAAGATGCATTATGGGAAGGGACACACATATAGAGAAATGATTATAGATTCTAGTCTATCAAGAAACAAAAATGTACCCTTGATAAACTCCTTAGTAAACACCCTTCCTTCTCTTGAATCTCATAAATGAAAGCCCTAAACAACAGTTGGGACCCTTGGATATATTGACTCATGTGGCTCACTCTCAGTCTTGACAGATATCCATTTTGAATCTGCACTATCTCTTTGCTCAAATAAAGTTATCTGCTTCCTTTAGAACTCTGTGTGAACCCTTATATTTTGAATAAGAGACAAAGAACACAGAGACACTAGCCTAGACTCTGAACTCTGGTTCCACTGGTTCCCTTCCAACATTAATGAAGTTCCTGCTTGAAGGATTATTCCACTCAACGCCTCTCTCCAAGCCTTCCTCTTTTCCTTCACCAAAACTGAGCACTGTCCTTATTCTCTTTCTTAGAAAAACAAACATATGGTACGTTGCTCCTCCAAAATGCCCTGCTGCCACAGTCAAATTCTGCTTGGTTTACCTCTTTTGTATATCTCACTTTTTTCCTCAACTCATCTCTACATTTAAGATCATATGATAGTTAGTGTTGATTTGCAGTTTAAGGAGAGATAAGCTTCTGGGCATGTCTGTGAGGGAGTGTATAGACTGGATTGATGAACTCACCCTAAGTTGAAAGACAGCATGTCTGGGGTTCAGGAGTCCAGGTTGTATGTGCTCTCTCAGGCTGAACAGCTGAAATAGCCAGTGTCAATTCTCCCCTCTCTCTGTCAACACTTTATTAGGACAAGATAGAAAAAAAATCTGGCTGAGAACAGAAAGTTTAACAGTTACTGTAAAGGTCAGGCTGACTGTAGTAGAGAGCTTGGGGTAAGGAGTCGTGAGCTTGAAGAAGGAAGTAGAAATAGTGGTGTGGAGTCTTAGCAGGGAAAGCACAAGGAGATTCAAATCAGGAAATTCCCAGAATTCATTGGGATTAGAAAATAGGATATGCATTGTGCTATATGAGGGAGGAAGCTGAGGGCTACACACAGGTTCAACCCCATTATCCATCTATGTTTTTCCCCTGAGCCCACACAATGTACACACTTTCTCAGTCTCTCTGTCTCTATCTCCACCTATGTTACTTTCTTTTTTAAAAAATATTTTTATTTTATTTATTTCCTCTCCTATAATACATCCCAACCTTAGCCTCCCTCCCCTCTCCTCCTCTCAATCCCCTCAATATCCCCTTCTCCCCAAGACCCACTGTTTCACTGTTTCCATTCAGAAAAGAATAGGCCTGCCTTCCCAGCGATATCAACCAAACTCTGCATAATAAGATCTAATAAGACTAAGCCTATACCCTCATATCAAGCCTGGACAAGGCAACCCAGTAGGAGAAAACGCTCCCCTATGCAGACAAAAGAGTCAGAGATACCCTACTCCCATTGTTAGGAGTCCATCAAAAACCCCAAACTAAAGAACCACAGCATGTATGCAGATTACCTGGTGTAGACCCATGCAGGCTCTGTGATTGACACTTCAGTCTCTGTGGGCCCTGTGAGCCCTGCCTAGTTGATTCTGTGGGTCATTTTCTCCACTGTACTAAGTTTCCATATCACCCCCTAAATGCCTGTCTATTTCTATTTCTATTTCTCCCCCTACTAGGAAAAAAACATCCTGAGTGAGACATCCCAGGCCCAGAAATACAAACATGATATGTACTCACTTATAAGTGGATATTAGCTGTTAAGTAAAGGATAATTCCCCTTCAATCCACAAATCCAGAGAAGTTAGATAAAGGGATTTCTAGGTAGGGATGATGTGTGGCTCCGCCTGGGAAGGGGAAATAGACTAGATTTTGTGGGTTGACTGAGAGCAGGTGGGGATGATTATATGAGGGATCAGGTAGGGGAAGGAGGGACAGGAGGAGAGAGTATACTCTTATTTTTAATGAACAAACAAATTAAGAGTCAAGTATGTTGTTCTTGGAAGGTGCTCAGTCATTAGAATGCTTGTCCACAAGCATAAGACATTGACTTTGAACCTCAGAACCTATATGATTCTTTCCTTAATTTATTTTGTTTTTAACCCAGGCATAACACAGCTCTGAGAGGCAGAGACAGGAAGATCTCTAGAGCTGACCAGCCATCCTTGGAAAAATCTGTAAGTTCCAGTCCAGTGTGAGGCACTGTCACAAAAAACAAAGTGATGGCTTCTGAGAAATAATGCTGTGGGATGTCTTTGTGTATGCTGTGAATATGTGTTGCTATGGTTGGTTAATAAAGAAGGTAAGAAAAGAGGCAGAGGAGAAGCCAGCCTATCACCCAAGGAGCAATATGCCAGCAGACTGGTAATGCCATGGCCACATGGCAACATATAGATTAATAGGAATGGGTTAATTTAAGATAAAGGAGGTAGCTAGCAAGAAGCTGAAGCCATAGGCCAGACAGTTTGTAATTAGTATAAGCCTCTGAGTGGCTTTATAAGTGGCTATCAGACCATGTGTAGGAGAGATTCATCCAAACTGCTGGGCAAGGCAGGACCAGAGGAACTTCAGACTACAGAATGACATCGAAGACTGATCTGTAGCATCCACACAAATGTACACCCACACATGTACCCACTTATATACACCTACAGACCCACAAACAGTAGCCTTTCTAAAAGCCACTTAGCAAGCTAAATATGTATGAATAATGGTAGTTAAAATCACCAGGAGAAAAAGGAGCATTATTGTTTAAGTTTCATTATTCCTTAAATGTCTCTGTGTGTATTTGTCTAATTACTTTAAATGGCAACATAGTTAACTGAAACTTCTCTAACAGAATAAAAATCATGGGGGAAATACAAAGCAGGCATCACACATGCCTCTTTTATCATGTGTATGGGAGGCCTGCTCCCATCTTTTGAAGGGTTCTCATGAGAGAGGGAAAAGAAAATGTTGAATAGAAAGAGAAACCTAGTTGATGCAAACAGAGACAGAAATGCAGGATAGCTTTAGGAGGGTCTGGATCACTACCCAATGGTCTTGAAAATTTATACAAAAGGCTTTTTATAACATGCCAATGGGAGTGGCAAAAGACCTCCCCCTGAAAGACCAAAGCACACTGCACAGCCAAGTGTAGACCCTTCCAAACACCTAGTAACCATGCCTGTGGTCAAATCATTCCCTTATATAGCTCTGCTGGGTAAAGCAAGCTCAGATTTTCTGACCCTGAGTAATTTGGGCCTCCACACATGTGAAGTTGATGGTGAACAACCTTACTTTGCACACTGTGAGGTATGCCTATTACTGCAAGACAATGCAGTGGTTAACCTGTTTGGACTCAGAATTGTTATGGAAAAATCTCTGGATGTATATTTGGTGAAGCTTCTAAATTAGATTAATTGAAATGGAACAACTCATTCTAATTGTTGGCGATACTATGCTATGGACTGGGGTCCTAGGCTGCATTATAAGAAGAAAGTGAGCTGAGCATCAGAATTCATTACTCTCTCTGCCTCTTGAGTGGGTCCATTTGACTTGCTACCAGTATTTATAGCCATGATAGACTGAACCCTGGAACTGTGATCCAAAATAAACCCTTTCTTCTTTAAGTTGTTTATGCTGGGTATTTGTTCACAGCACTCAGGAAAGTTCAGTGTCCAGGAGGCTGAATGTGATGAGATAGGGAAGAGGACCTTAAGCCAGGACCCCTAAAGATCGAGCTTAGGGGTGTTGGTAGGATAAATAACAGCACTGTCTGAAGCATGGGGAAATGCGCAGTGATCTGTGCACAGATCATCTAATTTTATGATTCTTGTGACATATGTTAAGAAAATGATGGCAATGGTGTATGCTGACAGTGGAGATTTTTAGCTTTCTGATAATTAAAGTATTTTCATAAAAATGTTATTCTGTCTCTGTGAGAGATTGTTGGTCAAAAGTGGTTTAAATAGACTAAAATGCTGTCTGACTAACTGAAAAACAGTTTACTACCACAAGACATGTATTAGAGGTGTTATTTTCAGCAAGGGATGCTGGAGTCAACTGCTAAGCTATGTACTAAAGCTACTGACACTAACAACTGAAGCTACAAGGTTCACCCAGACTCCCAATTGTCAAGTTCATTAACATTGCCCCAGCCCATCAATTACTTAGATGATTCATTTTCACACTGACCACTTGCCCACAGGTAGTCTAGTCTGTGCTAAAAACTTCTGGAAAGGGCACCTGTCCCGGATGTCCCTAAGTCATGTTTCTTGTGCTGGGGCATTTTAGATGCCATTAAGACACTAGACACTGAAGAAAGATCAGGTGAGTTTGGGAAGGACATGGAAGTGAGAAGCAACTCAAGTCTTCACACCACTAAGTGGGTTAGAAATTCACTTCTGTTGTGCCTAAAATCCTGATGCCAAGCATGGCAACCTGATACCTGGGTTCGATGCCCAAGACCCACATGGTGGAAAGAGTACTGACAGTGTAAGTTATACTGATTTCTATACAAGTGCCCTGGCATACACATGTGCACATGTGTACACACAGTAAACAAATATAATGAAAACATTTTAAGTAATTCAAAATCTTTATTTATGTGGATGTGTATATGCACACCTGCATGCATGTGGGTGCCCACAGAAACCACAAGAAGTCATTAGATACCTTGGAGTTGAAGTTATAGGTCACTGTGAGACATTGGTGTGGGTACTGGGAACTCAAACTCCATCCTCTGGAAGAGCAGCAAGCATGCTGAACTGCCGAGGTCACTTTCCAACATCAATAAAAACATTTTTAAACAATTGAACAAAACAATTTGAGATTGACTTACTCTGTTTTTAACTCTAGACCAAACATATATATGTAGGAAGGTAGTGTACCTGTGCCTGTGAGACTCTTTCTAGAGAGATATAAACATCTACCTTTCCCTACCTGTAGAAAGCATTGATGACAGACAAAATGATTCTACCAAAGTCCACCTTGGGAAACCAATGTGTTTATTGGGGTGACTTACAGTAGTATTTGTGAGGGTTTGCATGGGTGATGCAAAGGTTGTTGAACTACAAAAATGCCCGTATCAGCAAGGGCAACAAGTCAGGAAATCTGCATCCTTTATTTACCCCAAACTGTTTTCAGGCAACATAGAGCTCAGCTAGTTGGAGAGCCTCTTCCCTCTAGCAAGTTTTTACTGTTTTCACAGCCCTAGAAAGGGACTCTGTAAATCCTGTAAGTTTCTGAAGCTTCCTGAGACTTGTGAGATATGCTTTCTTCCAGAGACCCATGAGCCTCTTTCTTGATTTGTGGATTAAATGTTTCAATTGGGAAGTAATCTCTAAAAATATACTTTAATGGCCACAGAATTGGAGATTAGATTACTGCTAATACATTTTTGCTCAAGTAACTTAATTCCTTAGAAAGTAGTGATATATTACTTACATTTGTCATTAAGATTGCATGAACGCAAAGTGATAGACATTAGTAAGTAATAATTAGCATCTCAATTTATGTAGCATAACTATTATTAAATAAGCGATTCCTCTAATTGATCAGAGAGGCAATTGTGCAAATGGAAAACCACAGAGGAGCCAGGGAAAAGAATTTTTTTTTGTTGTTTTTGTTTTTCGAGACAGGGTTTCTCTGTGTAGCTTTGCACTTTCCTGGAACTAACTTTGAAGACCAGGCTGGCCTCAAACTCACAGAGATCTGCCTGGCTCTGTCTCCCAAGTGCTGGGATTACAGGTGTGTGCCACCAAGTTTAGTTCAATCCCCAGAACCAATATTGTTGGTTAAGGTGGCAGCAGTGGCGCTAGCCATGCTGATGGAGGAGAGTGCTGAACGGAAGAGTGAGTGCACCATAGTTACCTTTTAGAGCTTTATTGGGAGAGAAAGGGAGAGAGAGAGAGAGAGAGAGAGAGAGAGAGAGAGAGAGAGAGGGAGAGAGAGAGAGAGAGAGAGAGAGAGGACAGACAGAAGGCGAGAGAGTGAAAAGAGAAAAGGAACACAGAGAAGGAATGCCCACTTTTTAGGCTGGGACACCGTCGCAGGCTAATGATGTAATAAGGACAGAAACCTTACATTCCCAGACTTTCGCTTATTATTTTAAAAAAGCGGGTAGATGGGAATAGGGGCATCGTTCCTCTCAAAGACTGCTTCTAGCTGACTTTTGGACATCTGTTGGCTCTTGAGGGAATGGAGAAGGGGAGTCTTCTGAGGTAGATAGGTGTTGTGGAATGCTGTCTGTCATGTTTGCTCTGGAGACATGTATCCCGCTTGGCTGTGGCTGGGAACTTTTGTTTGACAAGATGCTGGTGACACAGAAATAACTTAGGAAGAGAAAGGAATCATTATTATTTTATGTTGACATTTATCTGAGGTAGATCCAGCCTGTCCCTATGAATTTTGAAACTTGTTAAGCTTTATCAGAGATAGATTATTTAAAAGCATCTCACAGTAATAGATGTTTACATTAAAGTCTTTTTGTAGTGCCCAGACACTTTTGGGTCTGGGGGTGTAAATACATTTTAGCTGTTACAGTTTCTTACTTGATAATTTTTGGACTGGTTCTGTGGTGGTCCTGTATCATTGGCTGAACAGTGACTTAGAACAGGGAACTGGGAAGAGAAAAGCTTGTGGTACATGAGAATTTATTTTTTTGGATTTAGGGACAAGGCAAAAAGATCATGGCCCTGTCTGTATGCACATGAGAAACATAGGCAGTAAGTTTGAAGTGAGACAATGAGCTCTTATCTTAGTTGGAAACTTTTTTTTTTTTTAAATTAAGTAACTCTGAAAGTGCAATTAAATCTGGTGAGGTAAGTAAGGCTTTCCTCTGTACCCAACAATAGAAAAAGGAGAAGTGACATCCCAAAACTCACAGGACTGAGTCCGTGGGTCTGGTGTCCAGAAGGAAAGAAACTGATTGCTTCCCTGCTGTGTTCTTGATTCCCTGCCATGTCTGTAGCCAAGCCTAGGTTTGCTGGAGGTCTTAGCTTGATGTACCCATGTGTCTTGGCACCCAGGGGCAGTCAGTTGACTGGTTGTCTTTCTAGGCAGCACTTTTAACAAGGCTGTTGATGGCCTGGCAGGGCATTCACTAGCTCATGGCCTTTATCCTCACTTAAAACAGGGACCCAATAGCTTTTTGGAGTAAGTGAGTGTCAGCACTTGGCAATTTTGTTTTTGGGCTTTTGTCTCTTCCCTGGCATACCTTAAATGCCACAGATGACTCTTTTGTCTGTGGGGTAAGGAGCCTTGCTCTCCAGATGCTTAAGTTTTAGTCAAGAGGGTGTGGGGAACAAGAGACAGATTTTATTCTGTCTCTTAAATGTTTTTCTTCTGATGATTGATGGCTTAAGGACAGCTTTTGGAAGATCTGCCAGTAGGCAGACTATAAACTGATCCTTTTGGAAGACTTGTCTGAGGCTATAAGCTGATTTTTTGGCTTAGGAGCCATCCTGACTACTGTAAAGTTACTTGTTTGGATCCTAGCCACTACCAGACCCATCTGTGCTTCTCAAGGCATTTGAGAATGAGTGGGTGGAGTTAAGGTGAGTTAGGGCTAGAGTCAGTAGAAGATGCCCAAGCCTGCCCAAAATTGAGCCCACCCACTGCTGGCAGAAGTCAGACAGAGAAGGTCACATGTGCCAGACACAGAAGTGGGGAGGGAGAAGGGTCTAGAGATTTAGCAGAAAGCTTGGAGATAAAGTAACTCTTTTATTTGCCCGTTCGCTGGTAGAAGTTCCTGTGATGCTATTATGTGGCCAGGTTTACTGGTACCCACCCCTATCCGCCAATGTAGGTGGTAAATGTATCCACCCCTTTGTCCCATGACTGTAGCTGAGAGAAAATTAAAATAACAAACTGGGATCAGACTCCAATCTTGGATGTCCCCAAATAGTGGAGAGAGATCTAAGAATCAGCTCAAGTTCTCCATCCTCTTTGTCAAGGGATGGGAAGGGCTGCAGATGCACAGCAGTTGGTCCATTGTTGGACCCTAGAGAGCATTGACCCCTCATCGGGAGTAAAAGTGTGCCTGCCATAGCCAGCACAGCCCGAGGACAATCCCCTGGAGTGTCCATCAAAAAGAATATAGCGTAGACTACAGCTGCGAGAATAGCTAACTTACTGTGGTGAAGAGTCATGGCAGTATCCGTAGTGGTAGCTGTATAGGGGTCCGGCAGAGGCAAGGGATGTGCACACACTTGTGGTCTGTGGCCTTGCTGGATGGAGGAGGAGGTGGCAAGCAGCAGCAGTCAGCAGGTGGTCTATCCAAGTCATGGCACCAAATGTTGGTTAAGGTGGCGGAGGTGGCGCTCATGGCTGGCTGCTACTTTGCACATTTGGAAATTACTTGTGCAACAACTCATGCTAACTTCTCTGGACCATCCACTATCACATGGTGTGAATTTCATGTAGGAAACTGACACCAGAGACACCTTAACCTACTTTCCCAACCAGGAACCCTCTCTCCCATAGCCCATTGGATGCTACAGACAGTGCTCTAGTTACTGCCTAGACTCTTGCCTCTTGCAGTGTACTCAAAACATTGTTCTTCTTTTCTGGACTAAAGAGTGAATTCATTCACTGCCTGTCGATTTCTTTCCTGCTACTACCATCTCTAGTCACACACAGTTAACTCCATTTCAGAGCCATATTTGTTCCCAGTATTATGATATAAGCAAGTGTTCTCCTAAGAGTGAAATATAAGCTTGGGGCACATCCTTGCTTGTGAACTTGGAACATTACTGTTAGCATGATTATTGCTCCTGTACATTTTGTTAAGTTTCATAGGCTGAGAGGTAAAGCAGGAAGAGCTTCACTGAGCATTTTCAACTCAAAGTTCTCTACTTATGATGGTTCTGGGTCTCAGATTTACTAAAAATAAGTATCTATTAAAATTTTACTTCCAAAGTGTGGTAAGGTAGATGATCCTGGGTAAACTGATGAGTATCAAAAAGTGTATGAAAGGGAAGTGTAGAGAGAAGGAAGGGGGCTAGAGAGGTAGAAGGGAGACTAGAGAGGGTTTGGGATTACAATGATCAAAATGCACTGTATACATGCATGGAATTGTCAAAGACAGAATGAATTCAGTAAAATCTTAAATATTTGCTTCCTCAGATGAAAACCTCTGAAAGGCTACATACACATATATATGTTCATCTAAAATAATTTTTACTGTTAGGAGAGAAGGATAGATAGGGGAACTTGGTCATATTATATGAATGTTATTCACTGCCAATACATTTCTTATAAGCCATGTATATGGGTAATATAACTACAACCTATTGAAAATAAACAAATAAATGGTCTGTCAAATATAATTCCAAAAATATTGCTTCTTGCCATATCTTTAATTTTCAGTTTTGAGAAAGGCATGTCTTATTTCTGCATTAGTTATGAGGGGGAAAAACCTCATTGTATATGTAATAATATTCAGAAAAAAAATAGCTCAAGAGCTCAAGGGCCTACATGAAAATGAATACTCCTTTGTGGTTTATCATTAAATAGTGAAATGTACTCAGAATTATATATTTGCAAGAGACAGAAATGAAGTTAGAGATGAGGAGGAGAGTGTTCACAGCACTCCCATGCTTGTTGCTTATTTGGCATCATTTAGGGGATGTACAAGAACTGTTCAGTCACCATGTAGCCTAATTTACTATGAATTACTCATCATACTTCTCAGGGGAGATTGCAATTTGTTCTCTTCAGCTTTTCTTCAGGTCTCCATTCCTCTATCTTGGCTATACATGTGATTTGGCCATACATGGTGGACGTGAGGCACCAGAGCTGAGATATTAAAACCCTTTGAGTTAAATAGTACTAGATTATTCTCATAGGAGCCATTAAAAATAGATGTATCCAATTACTGTAATTCTCACATTTCCACTGTCAGGATCTTTGAGAACCTTCAGCTGTATTTATAGTCCTTGTAGGAGCCCCCTGGTTCCGCTTTAAAGAGCAGCATGGAACTGGAATTTTCAGTTTATCAAAAGTAAATTGCATGTATTTTCCAAAGGCAAATTGCAGGGCAACGGCATTTGCTGATGAATAGAAAACTGCATGAACTAAACACACTGTGGTGTTTGCCCACTCATAACTTCAACCCAAATTACCTTTGAAAAAGTAGTGGGAAGCTGGAAGGATTTCCAGGGGCTCTGTTGATGGATGTGTTGAAAATAGAACCCAGCTTTCTCATGTCCAAACAGAGAACTTCACTCCTCAGCAGCTCAACCTTGAATTAGCCCTGAAGTTTCCCACTTTCCAAATGAAATTCAAGAGGCTCCTAGAACTAACTGTACAGAAGTCAGTACTGTACTCCCTAATCCACATGGGAGTCACCACCTATGTCAAGGGCTGTCAGAAAATCATAAATTTATACTGTGTCTTGAGCAGAAGAGAGCAGGTTTGTTTGTAATGACTGTCACAAATGTTCAATCTCTACTAAAAAGTGTAAGTTTAGCACTGCAGAGATATCTCAGTTAGTGAAATGCTTGCTGTGCAGACATGAGGATTCAAGTTTGATCCCACGAACCAACAAACTGCAAGAGGGATATTGTTAAATAAAAGAAGCAAGGAGTCCCAACATTCAGGCTACAAAAGAAGCTTAGCAATTCTCTTTACTGAATTTTATTCATAATTGGGTCTTGAGGTAGACAGGGAGAGAGCATTAGATAGGAACAATTCCATTAATGGAGATCCAAGTATGTTGAGGCCTTACAGGGGTGGAGAGGATTTTCTTAAAAGCCTGTAGAGGAGCTTCCTAAGAGTTGGGATGAGATGGGGCAGGGGTGTTCAGAATGTGAGTGATGGCAGGCGGGAAACCAGAGGAGCCTCTTCAGTGACCTTGGGAGCATCTTTACAGTAGTCTGTCGGAGGAGCCAGATCAGACCCCAGAATGAAGGGAAGTTTTAACAATTTACTACACGTTAGGACTGATTTGAAGTCTTATGTCACATGATTTAGTTCATCACAGTGTACCTGACAAAGAGTATGAAGGAGAAAGGTACCATAAATTGAGAGCTGTTAAGTCACACCACAGATTGTGTCTTAACTCTGTCTCAGAGGGATCTTCAGGAAAGTGTGGCCTGATTCATGTTGTGGGACCTAATTTAAAGGCACAGACTGTGTTTTAACAGATAGCTTCTTATTTTGTGTTTTTGAAATGCTTTACATTTACTAATTTACAGGCTCATATGCTGTATCCCATGAAGCCTAAACTTGTCTTAATGGGAATGGTCAATAATTGTTTTATAGTTTGGTGCTCTAGAAACTCAGAATTCTTTCCCAGACTGTATTCAACCTTTTCCTAGTTGAGACATCTATGAGAGAAAGCCATAAAACTGCACAAACCATCAGAACCACAGATATTCATAATACAGAGATTACTTAAGTATAATTATGTAAGTGGTCCAGAACACACCCTTCCTGAGCTTTCTCCCACTGGACCATTCCCTCCATTTTTATTTTTAAGATAGGATTCTCAATGTAGCCTCTCCACTGCTGAGATTACAAGTCATCACCTCCTCAACCTGCTCCCTCTCCAACTGTATTGACTTAAAAGGAGTCTTCCAAAAATTGCCCTATGTACTTGAAATGGTTTTTAATTTGGCAGTGCTGAAACACAGAATTAAAACAATTCAAAGACATTGTTTTCAGATTTTTTTGTCTTTGTTTTTGTTTTGTTTTTTAATTTCAGAGTTGAGAGTTACTTCCTGCCATACTGGAATAAGTCTCAGATGGGATGAACAGAGATAGTTGGCTCTACAAAGGAGAGCCAAAGAAAGCAGAAGCAAAAAGGGGGGTTGTGGTTATTTTTTTATATTTTCCCTTTTATTAAAAGTAGATTCTTTTCTCATACAATGTACCCTGAGTGTAGTTTCCCCTCCTTCTTCTCCTCATATTTCCTCCCCACCTTCCCTCCTCTCTGGATACACTCCCTTTCTGTCTCTCATTAGAAAAGAACAGGCTTCTAAGAGTTAACAACCAAACATGACAAAATAAAGCAAAAATTGATATATCGAAGGTGGACATGGCTACCCAACAGTAGGAAAGAGTCCTAAGAGTAGGCACAGAAGTTGGCAACCCACTTGTTCTCAAAGTCAAGAGTTCCATAAATATACTAAGCTAAAAGCAATAATATATACAGAGAGGACCTGGTGCAGACCTGTGTAGGCCCTGTGCTTGCTGCTTCAGTCTCTGTGAGCTCATATGTGTTATGCCTTGCTTAGTTGACTCAGAGGGCCTTGTTCTCCTGGTGTCCTCTATCTCCTCTGGCTCTCATAATCTCTATGTGATTCTTTGATATCTGATGGGAAGAATTTGTTGGAGGCCTCCCATTTGGATTCTCTTTGTATAATGACTGGCTCTGGGTCTCTACAATAGTTTCCTTCTGCTACTGGAGAAAGCCTCCCCAATGATGACTGGATAAGGCAATGATCTATGAGTATAGCAAAATCTTATGAGGAGTCAAGGTTTGTATTGATCTCTCCTTTTCTTTGTTTGGGTTTACTCTAAGTGTCTGCTTTATCTAGTATTTTCCTCCTGGTTACCCTAGCACTTTCTGGTATGGGTTTCTTATTGTGGGGTGGTCCTTAGCTCAGATCAGACATAGACATGGGTTGGCTACTTCCTCAAGTTCTGTGCCACCATTGCCCCAGCAACTCTTGAAGGCAGGGCAGATTGTACGTCAAAGGTTTTTGGCTAAACTGGTGTACAGATTTCTTTTCAGCAGCCAGTAAAGTACCTACCAAAGAGACTAGAATGTAGGTGTGATGGCTCCATGTAAGCACTTGCTTGGTTTCTTCATGTTTGATGTGTTTTCTGGGCATTGTCCTTGACAATGGTGGTCCACTGTCAGTTTTCAGAGAGCCCTACTTTGTCTCACCAATAACCTAGATAGTTTGAGTGTTGCCATAGGATCCCCTTCCCCACCCCCCACCACAAAAACAGCACATTGAATGCAATGCAGTCCTGAAACTGGAAGCTTTGCCAGGAAACAAGTGATAGCCAGTTGTGACTCTGTGTCCCCCCATTACTGGGAGTACTCATTAGGATAACCTTCACAGGCAGTTTCCCCTGCACTAGATTTCCACCCACTCCAAAACCTGCCAATACAAGCTATCTCAGCCTTCACTCTCTCCCTCCACTTCATCTTTCAACTACCTGGTCTCCTCCTGCTCTTATCACACCCTCTGATCCCAGTCCACCTGTAAAATCTATTCCATTTCTCTCCCCTCCCTAGGAGATCCATGAATCTTCCTTAGACCTATCCTCTTTACCTAACCTCTCTAAGTATATGAATTGTAGCTTGGCTATTATTTATATCAAAACTAGTATCCACTTATAAGTGAATACATACCATATTTGTTTTTCTGGGTGGGTTACCTCCCTCAGGATGATTTTTTTTCTAGTTGCATTTATTTGACAGAAAATTTCTTGATGTCATTGTTTTTAATAGCTGAGTAATACTTACTGTGTAAATGTACCACATTTACTTTACCCATTGTTTGTTTGAGGGACATCTAGGTTGTTTCAAATTCCTGGCTATTATGAACAAAGCTGCAATGAATATGGTTGGTAAAGTGTTCTTGCAGTAGGCTGGAGTCTTCTTTGGGTACATGCTCCAGAGTAGTATAGCTGAATCTTGAGGTAGATCAATTCCTAACTTTCTGAGGAACTGCCATAATGATTTCCATAGTGGTTGTACAAGTTTGCACTCTCACCAGTACTGAGGAGTGCTCCCCTTATTCCACATCTTTGCCAACATGAGCTGTCACTTATGTTATTGATCTTAGCCATTCTGGCAGGCAGGCATAAGATGGAATCTCAAAGTAGTTCTGATTTGCATTTCCCTGGTAGCTAAGCATGTTGAACATTTCTTTTAGTGTTTTTCAGCTATTTGATTTTCCTCTATTGGGAATTCTCTGTTTAGGTTGGTATCCCATTTTAAATTGGATTATTTTGGTTTTTTGTTTTGTTTTGTTTTAGCAGATTATTTGGGTTTTTGATAGTTTTTGATACTTTCTTGAGATTTTATTTATTTTGGATATTAGTCCTCTATCATATGTGAAGTTGGTAAAAATCTTTTCCCATTCTGTAGGCTGCTACTTTGAATGATGGTGTCCTTTGCCTTACAGAAGATTTTCAGTTTCATGAGGTCCCATTTATTGTTATCCTTGGCCAGCACTAATGATGTTCTGCTCAGAAAGTCATCTACTGTGCTAATATTCAAGGCTACTTCCTACTTCTGTGTGTGTGTGTGTGTGTGTGTGTGTGTGTGTGTGTGTGTGTGTGTGTGTAAGGGGGTGATACAGGGTTTCTCTGTGTAGCCTTTGCTGTCCTGGAACTCATTAGGTAGAACATGCTGGCGTTGAACTCATAGAGATCTACCTGCCTCTGCCTCTGCCTCTGCCTCTGCTTCTGCCTCTGGCATGCTGGGATTAAAGGCATGTGCCCCACCAGGCACCACGCAGCTTAGGTTTTATGTTGAGGTCTTTGGTCCACTTGGACTAGAGTTATGAGTAGGATGATCGGTATGGATCTATTTGGATTATTTTACATGCAGACACATGGCAAGTACAATTTGTTGAAGATGTCATACTTTTTACACTATGTATTTCTGGGTTTCTTATAAAAAATTAGGTGTTCATGTGTGTATTGATTTATGTCCGGATCATCAATTTAATTCCATTGATTAATCTGACAGATTTTATGTCAATATCATTGGTTATTATTACTATAGCTCTGTAGTACCAATTGAAATCAGGAATGGTGATACGTCCAGCAGTTCTTTTATTGCTCTCAATTGTTTTTGCTATCCTGGGCATTTTGTTTTTCCATATGAAGTTTAGAATTATCATTTCAAGGTGTGAAAAGAATTGTGTTGGAATTTTGATGGGGATTTAGTTGAATCTGTAGATTATTTTTGGTAGAATGGCTGTTTTTACTATGTTACTCCCACTATCCATGAATATCATCTTCTGATATCTTCTGCAATTTCTTATTTCAAAGACTTGAAGGTTTTTATCATATAAGTCTGTTACTTGCTTGGTTAGAGTTACCTCAATATATTTTATATTATTTGAGGCTATTATGAAGGGTATTGTTTCTCTTTTTATTTACATTTTTCATTTTATAATTTAATTTAATTATACATATCAACCTTGGTTCCCCTGCCCTCCCCCCCTCCAGCATCCCCCCCACACACACACCTTCCCCTCAGCCCACCCCCATTCCCATCTCCTCCAGGGCAAAGAATCCCCTGGGGATTCAGTTCAACCTAGTAAATTCAGTCCAGGCAGGTCCTCCCTGGCTGAGCAAAGTGTCCCTCCTCCCAGGCTGAGCAAAGTGTCCCTGCATAAACCCCAGGTTCCAAATAGCCTGCTCATGCACTAAGGACAGGTCTGGGTCCCACTGCCTGGGGGCCTTCACAACAGTTCAAGCTAGTCAACTGACTTACTTATCCAGAGGGCCTGATCCAGTTTGGGACTCCTCAGCTATTGGTTCATAGTTCATGTTTTCCATTAGTTTGGCTATTTGTCACTCTTCTTTTTCCATTCTAGGTCTTAAGAATTCTCGTTCATACAATCCCTCCTCTTTCTTGACAATTGGACTCCTGGAGCTCCACCTGGGGCCTGGCTGTGGAACTTTGCATCCACTTCCCTCAGTCATTGGATGAGATTTCTAGAATGACAGTTAGGGTGTTTGGCCATCTTATCACCAGAGTAGGTCAGTTTGGGCTTTCTCTCAACCATTGCCAGTAGTCTATTGTGGATGTATCATTGTGGATTTCTGGGGACCTTTCTAGAACTGCTTCTTCCTATTCCCATGTGATCTTCATTTATCATGGTCTCTTATTCCTTGTTCTCCTACTCTGATCTTGATCCAGTTGGGATCTCCTGCTACCCTAAGCTCTCTTTCCCTTGTACCTTGCCCTTCACTATCCCCACTCATGTCCAGGTTGTTCATGTAGATCTCATCCATTTCTCTGTCATTGAGTGATCCCTGTGTCTTTCTTAGGGTCCTGTTTTCTAGGTAGCTTCCCTGGAGTTGTGTAGCAGTCTAGTCATCTTTGTTTTACATCTATTATCCTCCTATGAATGAGTACATATCATGTTTGTCTTTCTGAGTCTGGGTTACCTCACTCAGGATGATTTTTTCTAGATCCATCCTTTTGCCTGCAAACCTCATAATGTCATTGTTTTACTCTGTTGAGTAGTACTCCATTGTGTATATGTACCATATTTTCTTTATCCATTCTTCAGTTGAAGGTCATCTAGGTTGTTTCCAGGTTCTGGCTATTACAAACAATGCTGATATGAACATAGCTCAGCAAGTGCCCTTGTGGTGTGATTGAGCATTCCTAGGGTATATGCCCAAGAGTGGTATAGCTGGGTCTTGGGGGAGATTGATTCCATTCCCCATTTTCTAAGAAAGCACCATATTGATTTCCAAAGTGGCTGTAAAAGCTTGCATTCCCACCAGCAGTGGAGGAGAGTTCCACTTGCTCCACATCCTCTCCAGCATAAGCTGTCTTCAGTGTTTTTTATCTTAGCCATTCTGACAGGTGTAAGGTGGTATCTCAGAGTAGTTTTGATTTTCATTTCCCTGATGATTAGGGATATTCAGCAATTCCTTAAATGTCTTTCATAGTGTCCCATAAGTTTGGGTATGTGGCGTATTCATTTTCATTGATCTCAAGGAAGTCTTTAATTTCTTTATTTCTTCATTAACCCATTGGTGATTCACTTGAGCATTGTTCAGTTTCCATGAGATTGTAGGTTTTCTGTAGTTTTTGTTGTTGTTGAAATCTAACTTTAAACCATGGTCATCTGGTGGAACGCAGGAGGTTATTCCAATTGTTTTGTATCTGTTGAGATTTGCTTTGTGGCCAAGTATGTGGTTGTTTTTAGAGAAGGTTCCATGGGGTGCTGAGATGAAGGTATATTGTTTTTTGTCAGGATGGAATGTTCTGTAGATATCAATTAAATCCAATAGAATCATAACATCATTTAAGTCCTGTAGTTAGAGTTTTCCTGCCTGGCCCAGTCAGGACAAATCTCTCTCAACCACCAGTCCCACAGTCACTCAGACCCAACCAAGAAAGCACACAGAAACTTACATTGTTTAGAAACTGTATGGCCATGGCAGGCTTCTTGCTATCTGCTTCTTCTATCTTAAATTAACCCATTTTTGTTAGTCTATACTTTGCCACATGGCTTGTGGCTTACCGGTGTCTTTACACATTGCTTTTCATGGCGGCAGCTGGTGGTGTCTCTCCCCAGCCTTCTACTTCCCAGAATTCTCTTCTCTCTTGTCCCGCCTATACTTCCTGCCTGGCCACTGGCCAATCAGAACTTTATTTACATAGAGTGATATCCACAGCACTTCCCCTTTTCTTTTTTTTTTTTTTTTAAGGAAGGTTTTGACTTTTACATAGTACAATTACATATAACAAAACAATTATCAAACAAGAATTACAGTTACAATATTAAAGAAGATATCCTATCTATCTTATATTTGTGAGTCTAATGTTTTATATCTAACTTATATTTTATCATAACTGAGGAAATTATAACTATCTAGTCTTCAGCCCGTTAAAGACCTCAGAATGATATAATATTACTTGAGAACCGGGAGAAGGATGTAAGCATTTTTCAGGAGTCTTACAAGAATAGACAGAGACAGCTGGTGGCCAGGACAGTCACCTAATGTTTCTTTGTAAAGTTGGGGCATTTGTCTTCAGCCCACAGGGATAGAGTCTCTTGGTCACTTTTTTTTAGTGTCCTGTAGAATGTCTGGCAGTTTCCTCTGTGAAGCAGGAACCTGAAGGACCATTTTGTCAAGCAAAGTTTAGTGGTCACCCTTCTATGGGTCCTGCGTGTCCAGTTGATCGAGCAGTCCAGGCAAGAACGGTTTCTTGTCCAAATGGCTATTTTTGCCAAGGTGAAGATAAACTCATGTGAAGTGTCTTCAATACCCATCCTCCTCTCTGAAGTAAAACGGTGCTGCCAGGAGCAGACATGTCTCACTGTCCAGAAAGTCTAAATTTTAAAAATATTTTAAATGCCATATTCTGTAGACCTTTGAAGTGTTTGAAGATTACCTGTCTATCTGAAATATCTCTGTGTATACCTAGAAGACTTAACTAACATGGCTATGAGTATGATTATCATAGATGACCAGTTATTAATCTATTTTTAATTATCCATTACAATTTTAAATGAGCTATATAAACATAATACCTTAAACAAGAGTAGAAATATACACACAATATAACAAAATTAACTTTAAGTTTGTATCAATAGACTAAAATCTAAACCAATGTAAAACATTTTAAACAAGTTGTTGCTCTTTAGAAGTAAGTTCCCTAATCTACCCTTTCATCCTATTATATCTATATCATATTCCCCTTTCTTCTTTAGAAAGAGATATCATTTATAATCAACCTGCTTTAAAGAAAAATATTGTTTTTTTTTTTTTCTTTCCCACACCAGAGGGCTCTTCTGATTTGGGACACAAGAATCTCTTAACCTTTTCTTTTAGCAATATGTCTGGGTTTAGAGAAGGAGTGAGCCAATTCTATCTCCAAAGCCAGCTTGATAATTTTGGGAATGTGGGCATAGTTTTTCTTACTATACTACTTCCTGCTGGAGGGGGGCGCTGTATCTTATGGGGATACAAAGAAAATTTTAGGATTATAGAGTAGTCCATTAGGGTGAACCTCTGAGCCAGTTGCCTTGAAACCATTCTGGATGTCAGATCATCTGGGCCATGGTGTCACTGGAGACCTTTCAGGTGGTCTTGGCTGATCAAACCTGATATATCTTAATCTGGAACAAATCCACAGCCTCTGGCTTTCTGTGGAACCAAATCAGCGACTCCTTTCCAAAGCAACATATCCTTATATCCAAATTTTGAAGTCAAGGTACCTTTAAAACTTACATATTTGTTTAACTCAACAGCTTTTATGATCAAATCTTTTTCTGCAGTTAAAAATCCCAAAGACAAGACAAACCAGATTCTCTGTGTAATATCCATCTTTCTAAGACTGAAACGCTGCTGTGGCTGCTGGCTCCACCCACCTCAGCTTCCCAACATGGGTGGTGGTACAGTTTACAGCCAGCTCTGGGTCTGGAGCCATGTTTACCATCAACTATCAGAAGCAGTTCTATCAAAGCAGCACATAGCCCAGAAACCCCCCCCCCCTTTTTTTTTCTTTAACTCGCAAAGGCTAAATCCACCATGTAGCAGAGTAAAGTGCCGCTTGTAGACTCCTCATTCCTGCCACACTGCAGGTTAGACGCACATGCCAGGAACCCGCCATAGTAGCTCAAACTGGCAGGCTGCCGCTAACTTGAGAGAGACAACTAGGAAGCTGTTTTTAGCTCCGTTTTAGAATCTTTTTTCTCAGGTTTTAGGTGGAAATTCTTGCCAACACGTTGGATGCTATTTGTAGTTAGAGTTTTCCTGCCTGACCCAGTCAGGACAAATCTCTCTCATCCACCAGTCCCACAGTCACTCAGACCCAACCAAGAAAGCACACAGAAACTTACATTGTTTAGAAACTGTATGGCCATGGCAGGCTTCTTGCTATCTGCTTCTTCTATCTTAAATTAACCCATTTCTGTTAGTCTATACTTTGCCACATGGCTTGTGGCTTACCGGTGTCTTTACACATTGCTTTTCATGGCGGCAGCTGGTGGTGTCTCTCCCCAGCCTTCTACTTCCTAGAATTCTCTTCTCTCTTGCCCCGCCTATACTTCCTGCCTGGCCACTGGCCAATCAGAACTTTATTTACACAGAGCGATATCCACAGCAAAGTCCTTTATTTCTCTGTTAAGTTTTGATTTGGGAGATCTGTCCAGTGGTGAGATTGGGGTGTTGAAGTCTTCCCCCTATTAATGTGTGGGGTTTTATATGTGATTTAAGCTTTGGTAATGTTTCTTTTACATATGTGGGTGCCCTTGTGTTTGGGGCACAAATGTTCAGAATTGAAACTTCATCTTGGTGGATCTTTCCTGCGATGAGTATGTAATGTCCTTCTTATTTTTAATTTGAAGTCTATTTTGCTGGACATTAAGATGGCTACACCAGCTTGCTTCTTAAGACCATTTGATTGGAAAGTCTTTTCCCAGCCTTTTATTCTTAGGTAGTGTCTATCTTTGAATTTGAGGTGTGTTTCTTGTATGCAGCAGAAAGATGGGTCCTGCTTTTGTATCCATTCTGTAAGTCTGTGTCATTTTATAGGTAAATTAAGTTCATTGATATTAAGGGATATTAATGACCAGTGATTGTTCATTCTTGTTGTTTATTTATTTTTTGCTGGTAGTGTTTGTGTACTTCTCTTCTTTGGGTTTTACTGCTGTGGTGTTTTCTATTGCCTGTGTTTTTGAGGGTGTATCTGACTTCCGTAGGCTGGAATTTTCCTTCTAGTGCTTTCTATAGGGCTGGGTTTGTGGATAAGTATTGTTTAAATCTGGCTTCATCTTGGAATGTCTTGTTCACTCTGTCTATGATGATTGAAAGTTTTGCTGGGTATATTAGTCTAGGCTGGCCTCCATGGTCTCTTAGTGTCTGCATTACATCTGTGCAGGTCCTTCTGGCATTTAAAGTCTACATTAAGAAATCAGGTGTTATTCTAATGGGTTTGCCTTTATAAGTCATTTGGCCTTTTTCATTTGTTGCTCTTAATATTCTTTCTTTATTCTGTATGTTTATTTGTTTAATTATTATGTGGCAAGGGGACTTTTGGGGGGTCTAGTCTGTTTGGTGTTCTATAGGCTTCTTGTATCATCATAGACATTTCCTTCAAGTTGTGAACATTTTCTTCTATGATCTTGTTGAATATATTTTCTGTGCCTTTGTGTTGGTATTCTTCTCCTTCCTCTATACCTATTATTCATAGGTTTAATCTTTTCATGGTGTCCCAAATTTCTTGAACATTTTGGGTTATGACTTTGTTGGCTTTAGTGTTTTATTTGACTGTTGAATCTGTTTCTTCTACTGTATTTTCAACTCCAGAGATCCTCTCTTTCATCTCTTGCATTCTGTTGGTTATACTTGCATCTGAAGTTACTGTTTGTTTACTGAGATTTTTCTATTTTCAGCATTCGCTTTATTTGTGTATTCTTCATTTTTTCTATTTCCCTTTTCAGGTCCTGGACTGTTTCCTTCATCTGTTTCATTGCTTTTTCATGATTTTCTTTCAGGGACTTACTGTTTTCTTTTGCTTTATTTGTCCTTTCCTCTAGTTTTTCCCATTTTTGTTTGTCTGTTCCTCAATTTCATTTTTGATTTCTTCTTTATAAGTCTCTAGCATCTTCATGATGTTATTCATAAGGTTGCTTTCTTCTGCTTCTTCCATTTTGTGATGTTTAGGTATAGCTGTTGTAGGAGGGCTAGGTTCTGGTGATGCTGTATTGCTCTTTATTTCATTGTATGTACTTCTCCTTGATGTCTGCCCATCTCCTTGTGGGTTCATTCTTGGTCTTATCAGTGCTCTTGGTCCAGACAGAGCTGACAGATTCAGGAGGCCTCTCTCTTGTCCAGATGGAAGCTCTGGGCAAGATGGGAACTGGGGGCTCTTGTTCAGTTGGGAGTTCAGGGCTGGATGAGAGCAATTCTTATCTACATAATTCCAGGCAAGCCAAGGCTACAGGATATATTTCTCATGTCATGGTTTTCAAGCTCACTTGCTCTGTGCTCAGCTCCCTGCAGCAGCATTCCCAGCACACCACACAAAACCTTTGGCACCAGCTCCTCTTCAAAGCCAAGCCTCTCTGGTTTCTTTTTTCTTTTTTTAATTTCCATATGCCATTTGTATATAGGAGGCTACTGACTTTATTTCTGATTTAATCTTATATCCAGCACCTTCACTGAAAATGTTTAGCAGTTGTAGTAGTTCCTTATTAGAATTTTTAGTGTTACTTATTTGTACTATCATAGCATCTGCAAGTAACAATACTTTGACTCTTCTTTCCAATTTGTATCCCCTTGATTTCCTTCAGCTGTCTTATTGCTCTAGCTAAAACTTCAATTACTGTGTTCAATAGGTATTGAGACAGTGGACAGCTTTGTCATTTTTTTTTATTTTTGTGGAAGTCATTTGAGTTTCTCAACATTTAACTTGATGTTGGCTTTAGGTTTGCTATAAATTGACTTTGTTATGTTTAGTTATATCCCCTATATCCCTAATCTGTCCAGGACTTTTATCATAAAGGGCTATTGGATTTTGTTAAATGATTTTTCTGCATCTAATAATATTTTCATGATTTTTCTTTTTCTTTCAATGTCTTTATGTAGTAGATTACATTTATTGATTTTCCTATATTGATACATCCCTGCATCTCTGCGATGAAGCCTACTTGATCACAGTGGATGATCTTTTTGATGTGGCCTCAGATTCAGTTTGCAAGTATTTTATTGAGTATTTTTGCATCTGTGTTCATAAGGGAAATTGACCTGTAATTCTCTCTTTGTCAAGTCCTTATGTGGGTTGAGTATCAGGGTAACTGTGGCCTCATAAAATGAATTAAGCAATGTTCCTTTTGTTTTGACTTTGTTGAATATTGGTGTTGAGTATTGGTGTTAACTCCTCTCTGAAAATCTGGTAAAATTCTAAATGCTACACTAAAATCATTTGGCTCTGAGCATTTTTCCCCCTGGGTTTCTATCTCTAGGGGTTATAGATGTATTTAATATTTTTATCTGTTCTTGATGTAACTTTAGTAAGTAGGAGCTAATTTTCCAGTTTGGTGGTATATAGGTTCTTAGAATATGTGCTTATTATTCTCTGGATTTCCTTCTTTATGTTCCTCTTTTTGTTTCTTATGTTTTTCATTCAAATAGTCTCTCTCTCTCTCTGACTTTTAGTTAGTTTGGATAAGGGTTTGTTCATCTTGTTGATTTCTTTCAAAGAAGCAACTCTTTGTTTACATTAAATCTTAATATCATTTCTATTTTATTGATGTTAGTACTCAGTTTGATAATGTCTTCCCACCTACTTCTCTTGGGTGTGCTTACTTCCTTTAGTTCTAGAGCTTTCAGATGTGCTGTTAAGTTGCTGGTATAAAATTTCCCCTTTTGTTTTTTTGAGACAAGGTTTCTTTGAGTATTCCTAGCTGTGCTGGAACTCTCTCTGTAGTCCAGGCTTGCCTGGAATTTACAGAGAACTGCCTGTCTCTGCTTCCCAAGTGCTGGGATTAAAGACATTTGCTACCACTGCCTGGCTCTCTGATTTTTTTTTTTTTTTTTTTTTAATGTAGGCATTTAGTGCTATGAATTTTCCTCTTAGCACCACTTTCATTGTGTCCCATAATTTTGAGTATGTTGTGTAAACATTGTCACTAAATTCTAGAAATTATTTTATATCTGACTTTTTTTTCTGTCTTCAAAATTTTTATTCAGTAGGGAGTAGTTCAGTTTCCATGAATTTGTAAGCTTTCTCTTGTTTCTGTTATTGACCTTTAATCCCTGGAAGTCTGATAGGACACAGAGATTTATTTTGTTTTTCTTGTATTGAGACTTGCTTTGTGTCCCAGTATGTGGTCAACTTTGAAGAAAGTTCCATGAGGTGCAGAGAAGAATATATATTTATTTGTGTTTAGGTGTAATATTGTGTAGATACCTATTAGATCCATTTGGTTCATAATGTGTATTAGCTCCAATGTTTCTCTGTTTAGTTTTTATTTTGATGATTTGTCCATTGGTGAGAGTGGGATATTGTTGTTTCCCACTATCACTGCATGTGAATCAGTAAGTTATTTAAACTCTAGTAGTGTTTCTTTTACAAACTCAGTTTCTCTTATGTTTGCTCAAAAATGTTAAGAATTGAAATATCCTCTTGGTGGATTTTTTCTTCAAAGAGTATGTAGTGACTTTCCCCATATCTTGTGATTAGTTTTGATTTGAATTGCATTTTTTTGAACATTAAAGTGATTACACCAGCTTTCTTCTTAAGTCCATTTGCTTGGAATATCTTTTTCCAATTCTTTACCCTAAGGTAATGTCTATCCTTGATGTTGAGGTGTGTTTTTCTGGATATAGCAGAAGGGTGAGTTCTGTTTGTACATCATTCTGTTAGTCTGTGTTTATTTATTGGGGCTATTGATGGCTCTTGACGTTGAGAATTACCAATGACCAATGATTGATGATTGCTTTATTTTGTTGTTTTTGGTGGTGGTGGTGGTGTGTGTGCCCTTTCTTTTGATTTTGTTGGTGTAAGATTATTTATTTCCTGTTTTATGGGTACAACTAATCTTCTTAGGTTGGAATTTTCCTTTTAGCACTTTCTATAAGAATAGATTTGTGGATAAATACTGTTCAAATTTGACTTTATCATGGTCTATCTTATTTTCTCCATCTGTGGTAATTGAAAGTTTTGCTGGGCATAGTATTCTGTGCTGACATCTGTAGCTCATGTGTCCAGGCACTTCTGTCTTTTAGAGTCTCCATTGATAAATTGGGTATATTTCTAACAGATCTGCCTTTATATGTCACTTCATCTTTTTCCTTTGCAGTTTTTAATATCCTTTATTTGTTCTTTATGCTTATTATTTTGACTAAGTATGTTCCCTGGGGACTTTCTTTTCTAATCTAATCTCTTTGGTGTTCTGTATGCTTCTTGTACCTTTATAGGCATCTCACTCTTAAGGTCAGGAAAACTTTCTTCTTCAATTTTCTTGAAAATATTTTCTGAGCCTTTGAGAAAGGATTCTTCATCTTCCTCTTATTCTTAGGTTTGGTCTTTTCACAGTGTTCCAAATTTTCTAGAAGTTTTGTGTCAGGATTTTTTTAGAGTTAACATTTTCTTTGACTGGTCTATCCATTTATTTTATCATACTTTCAGTGCCATTGATTTTTCTTCTGTCTCTTACATTCTGTTGCTGAATCTTTCCTCCTTAGGTCCTGTCCAAATTCTTAAAATTTTCATTTACAGAATTCCCCCAGTTTATGTTTTCTAGATTGATTCTATTTCTATTTTCAGGTCTTAAAAAGTTTTGTTTGATTCCTTTAACTGTTTGTTTGTTTGTTTCCTTTGATTTTTTTTAAAAATGGGCTTATTCATTTCCTGCAATTTTTACTTGTTTGCTTGTGTGTCTCTGGTTTTCTTTAAGGGTTTTATTAATTTTCTCTTTAAGGACTTCTATCATCTTCATATAGTTGGTTTTAAGGTCTTTTTCTTGTGCTTCAGCTATGTTGGAATAGTCAGGAAATTCTGTGGCAGGATAGTTGGGCTCAAATGGAAACATATTACCTTGGCTGCTACTGATTGTATTTTCATATTGGTATCTAGGCATCTGGGTTTGAGATGATTATAGGTCTAAGTGCTGATACTTGGATTTGTCTTTATTGGATGTATGTTTTGTTTCTTGGTTTCTGTTTCCTCCATGGGTACTTAGAGAGTATGATAGCTCTGTGTTACCTATTTTCCTGGCTTGCTCAGATAGTGTGTTCACAGGAAATGCTTGCTGGTGTTGGAGGGTCAGATACTGGGATGACTTAAGGATGAGGTCAGAGAGATAAAGGAGACCACACTGGTTTTCTGTCACATAGTTGGGGATGAACCTGTGGGATTTGGGGTACATCTCAGGATTACTTGGAGAGGTGTGGGTCTGCCTTCAGTCCATTTGTTGCCAGATAGGAGAGGTCCTTTGGTTAGCAGGGGGTTCCTGTTGGGGTTGGGATCTGGGATAATTCAGCAAGTGCAACTGGGAAGATTCAAAGTGGAAGATCTCTTGGATGGAAGTTGGGGTGGGGACTGGAAAATTTGCCAAGGGTGTGTTCTACTACAGAGCTGGGGAAAAACTTGGGGGTTGGGACTAAGGGAATAGAGAGAAGAGGATGTCTGCAGGCAGCCTATCTGGATATCTGGCAGACATGGCCTTTGGATAGCAGAGAGTTGGTCATTTTAAACCCACCTTCCTTGTGAGGTGTAGCAGTGAAAGGAAAAAAAACTGGTCAGCCTGAGGTCACTGAGGGTAGTTTTGTGAGGAAGGACAGGATCAAGGCAAAATACTTCCCTGCAATGAAGATGGAGAGTTTTTTTTTCTTTCTCTGCTGTATCTTACAGCTACCCACCTTTTTCTTCTGAATTCAAAGAATGAAATTTACAGACCTCAGCAGGTCAGTTTTAGAGAGAAATTGATTACAGATTCAGAGGTGGGGGGTTGGGGAAAAGCAAAACTCGCCAAGCCTCTAGTGTTGACTTTGCAAAGGGTTTATGGCAGAACTGGGGTGAGCTGTGGGAAGGGGATGAGCTCCTTAGTCATGTTGACCCAATTAGTCCAGGTGCCTCCTCTCACTGTCAGTCACAGTCACCTGAACCTTCAGCAGAGGAGCTCCTTTAGGACACAACAAGGAAACAAGGATCAGAGCCCTCTCCTGGGCCTTGGGCCTCCAGGGAGTCCCTGCCTTACTTGACTTGTCTCTGTCTCTTGCTAGAATCACAAAGAGACACTTCTTTTCTTCTGTCTAGAGAAAAATAGTGTGTGTGTGTGTGTGTGTGTGTGTGTGTGTGTGTGCATGTGTGTGTGTGTGTGTGTATGTGTGTGTGTGTGTGTATGTGTGTGTGTGCATGTGTGTGTGTATGTGTGTGTGTGTGTGTGTGTGAGATGTGTGCCCATGTGCATGTGCATTTTCATATGTGTGTGTGCACGTGTGTATCCAAAACACACATGTAGATGTCCCAGGAGAATCTTGGGTGTTTGTATATTCCTTCTACCTTGTTTGAGGCAGGGTCTTTAGTTCAGTACTCTGTATACCAGGTTAGCAAGCTAAAAGCCTCTGAGATTCTCCTGTCCATGCCTCTCTTCTTAATGTAGAGCCACTGGAATTATAGATGCTTGCTGCCATGCCTGGCTTTTTGTTTGTTTTTTTAAAACAAATATTATTAATGATATTTCACATGGGTAGGTGTTTTGCCTGCATGTACATACACTGTGTCCATGCACTCAGTGTCTGTGGAGACCAGAAGAGGGTGGGCATTAAATCCCCTAGATATGGACTTACAGATAGTAGAGTCCTGCCATGTTGGTGCTGAGTATTCAACCTGAGTCCTCTGGAAGAGCAGCCAGTGCTTTGAACCTCTGAGACATCTCTCCTGTCCCTATATCATGAATTCTATGAATTCAAGTTCATGTTCTCAGGCTTGCACAGCAAATATTTTGCCCACTGAGCCATCTTACCAGCTCTTTTTTTTCTCTCTTTTCATCTGCACTGTCCTCTGTCTATTCTCTGGCCCTGATGAATGCTTTATATGTACTTGTTCATTTGTTTGTTTGTGATGCGCACCTGTCTTTATGTCATGTGGGTCCTAGGAACTGAACTCAAGTTCTCAGTCTGAGTGGCAAGCTCTCTTACTGACTGAGCTGTCTAGGAGGCTCCAAATGTCCTTTTATGTTCAGCCAAGGTCATGCTTTCCCACTTTGGAAAACCATGTGTGCAGAATCAATGAAAATTCCCCAGCCCCTCCACATAGCTGCTCCTTTTTTTTTTTTTTTCCATTCTAAATTCATTGTGGTTCTTACTAATCCAATAGGAACTCCTCTGGGATACCACTTTCAAGTCAACATTAAGAAACTTCTGAAACATCTCTACCTCTACAGTAGTAAATATGACTAGTTTTCTTACTGTAATCATTAAAGAAATAAAAGACATCAGCTGTTTTGGTGATTTCTATGAAGAAAGTGTTTGTAGTTGCTAGTTATATATCTTCAAAGGTCATCAGTTTTTTTTTTCCTTTTTGTCTATTTCATGATCATGCCTTTCTCTTGCTCTGTTTACTAATGTTTGCCTTACCCCTATCCTACCACACTCTAGCAAAGTACTATAAATCACAGCTTATTCAAAAGTCTGTTCAGGAGGCCAGAAAAATGGTTCAGTGTGTAAAGATGCTTGATAGGCAAGAAAAAGGTTCTAAATTCATATCTCAACACCAATGAAAAAAATCTGAATATAGGCCTTATGCAAAACTAGAACTATGGGACATGGATACCAGAGGATTGCTTGGGACTGCCCAACAGCCTAGCTTCAGGTACAGAAAAAGACCTTATCTCAAATGAATAAAGCAAAGAGTGATAGACCAAGATATGGGATATTCTCTAGTCTCTAAGCATGCAAAATATTACTATGCCTCCATACATATGCACATTTACCATACATTCATAAAACACACACACACACACACACACAGAGAGAGAGAGAGAGAGAGAGAGAGAGAGAGAGAGAGAGAGAGAGATTCTTACAAAAGTAAGTAAACAAATAAATGAATAGATACCTAACCAGGTAAAGAACTTACTGTTACATCAGTAAGAAAGAATGGGAAGGAGGCAAGAAAGAAAGAAACTCTGCTACTGGTTCTATCATTCTGAAGAATTCTTCAGTACATTATCAGCAGCATTTAATTGTCATTATCAGGAAAAATTCCTTCATTTAAATATCTCCCTTATTTAAATAAACACATCAAAGCTCACATTCCTGCCCAGGACATTTTTAACAGTAACTGCTGGTTGTCAATGGCAACCATCATATTTAATTGTTCATCCTGACATGCTCCAGCACTCTATTGAACACAGATTACTCTAGATAGAATAAATGAATAGCAAAGAAGCCATCCAGGAGTTGTGAACTCGGTGGTGGAAAATCATGCATAACATCATCCTCTTGGGAAAATGTAGGAAGGGGCATAGCAGGTCAAGAGCCTGTTACAGTGTCAGGTCATCTGTTCTTTCATAAACCTTCAAGAAATAAGTGTATTGTGGATTACAGCTGAGAGAAGAGAGGATAAAGGACACATTTCTTGATTTGATGTTATTTGGCTATTTTCCTGTATTTCAAAGTTGCAATTTAGGACAGGAATGAATACGTTTTGTTCTTAGGTGAATTTTTAAAAGATACCCACCCATTTTACCTTATTCAGTGATTTCTTAAGCTCAAATACCCTCTCACTTCAGTGTTATTTGTGTCAGAGACAGTACCGAGTAACACCCTTTCATCAGTTACCAGAGCATGGCTGTGCTAGAAATAGAATTGAACAGCCTTAAGAAGTACATAATGCCCTTTCCATTCAAGTACAGTTTAATAACGATATCTTTCCTGAAAATTCTAGACAGAACTAAGTATTGTGATCAATGTCATTCACTGGTAGGTGGTAGAATGACTAGGTTTCTTTTAAGTGTTAAAGATGAAAATTTTGAATCATTTAATTAGAAAGTTCACTTAGCTCAGGGTGTCCTTTGGCACAGTAAGAAGCAGTTTCTACTAATGTGGTATAGATATATGTTCTAGCATTAGGATAAGCACTAATTGAAAAGTCATCATACAAAATTATTACTAGTATTATACAACAAATGTCAACATTGCAACATATTATTAATAGAACATCCCTTGCCTTTGGAACATGTCTTAAATATGTTCTCCTTAAATAATAAGCATTTAAAAACTGCCTTCATTTATTATAGAATGTCATATTCAATGACACTCTTTTTTTAAGTTTTATAATATTATTTCATGTGCTATTGCATTTTGTAGATGTGATGGTAAATTTTAATTATCAGCGTGACCAAATCTAGACCCACCTGGAAAGTAAGTCTTCATAAAGAATTGTCTAGACAAAATTAGCTTGTGGACATGTCTATGGGTAATAGTAATGATTGCCTGATTTCATATGGAAAGACTTACCTAAAAGTGAGTGGCATCATGTCTAGCTGTGTTGTTTTAGACTGTATAAGAGTAGAAAACGTGAGTTGAGCACCAGGCATGTATACATTCTCTTCTCTGTACTCTTTACTATGAATGAAATATATAACCCATTATGTCAAACTCCTGCTTCTGTGAACGAGACCTGGAATTATAAGCTAAAATAACTCCTTTCTCCCTTATATTGCTTTTTGTCAGGATATTTGATCACAGCAACAGAAACAAAGCTAGAGAATAGGTCTATTACACTGCAATGAGTGATAAACAGGACTGTGTGTTTAGGCATGAGGAAAACAACAAACGGATGTCTTAAAACTTTGAGGGAGATTTCCAATGCCCTTCAGAAATATTGTAACAATATATGTGATTTAGTGATAAACAAGGACATTTTCTTCTTATGAGGAACTTGTGATATTTCTGCCACCTTACTTAAGGAATAGCAGTAAGATGGTTGTCCTCTTTTTCATATTGCCAACCTGTCCTGACCCTTCTCACCCTGTTCCTATTAAAGATGTCATTTTAATAAACATTAAACAATTAGCTCTAGGTCATTCCTTCTAGTGGTATGTGTAGGACATGATGAGATGTTCTTACCTAGTCCCCTGTTATTACACATTTAAAAGTATTTCTAAATTTATACATTATACAATGTTACCATAAACATCATTATATTTAACTATATATGTACAAAATCATCCTTTAGAATTCATATCTAGAAGTGGAATTTTTGATTTGCAGTGTATGTGAAGATTACTATATCTCATCCTTGTTCTCTGTCTTTAAATTTCTCACTCCTGGCCCTACATAAAAACACTCACTTAAACATTACTGATTTTGTTGATGTGTTTTCTTGGCACCATTTGATTATTTGAAGTGTATAATCCTACAAACTGCATGGAATATAAGAACAGAACTATTTTAGAGATGAAGAAAACAAAGTTGAAGTAAACACAAACACATTTCTATAATCACAGCAAGCAATTTTAACATACAGTATTGGAATTCAAAAGCCTCGATTACTTTCAAGCATTTTTTTTTGACAATGCTAGGTCTTACCTCAGGAATTTATGCATCTTAGTAAGTGTCTTACTACTGAACTACACCCCCCAATAGCCTAACTTAACCCACAGCTCCAATAAAAAGGTGAATTTAGAAAGGCAGTGTCTAATGACATATCTCAGCTAGTAAGGCATTTGTTCTGAATGTCAATTTGATACCTAAAACCCACATAAAAGTGTAAAGAGAGAGAAGGGACTGCATAAAGTTGTCCTCTGGTGTACATATGTGAGCCATAGCATGTGTAAACCCACACAAACACATCACCCCCCCCCACACACACACTAATAATTATAATGGTAAAAAAGTTTTCATTTATACAAAACAGTAGAATTTTTATTAGGTTTCTTGTTAATAGCTGCTGGTCATATCTTCCCCAATGTCTTACTTAAGTTTTCTGAGAATAGTGTTCACATAAATATAGTTCTTTCACTTTACATTATTTGTGAAAATGGTAAAAAAAAATAAATAAATAAAAAGTCAGCCTCTCACCTGTTAATCTCTTTATTTTTAAGAGTTGAGGGGGATCAAGAATTTGTCTTTCTTTTAAAGGATACATCCAAGAAGTGAATCCATAAGAACTGAAGGAGAGCTATGCTTCTGAAGATACAGACTACAAAGAGCACTTGGAGAAGTCGTCTCCTCTACTTGAGCCTTAACAAAAGCAACAGTGAATGATCAAAGTATTCCCCTTTTACTAAGGACTCCAATAAAAGGGTACAGAGTGCTTTTCCTGGCCTCACAGTGACCTTGTGTTGTGTGAACATTTTCTGGGAGAGCAAGATACAAACAAATATCTGTTTCATGAGACGGGGCACCAAGGATGACTAAAGCACAATTTCATGAAATTTCAACTGAGTGAACCAGTGAGTTTTTCAATGGATAACACCCCACCACTGAACAGGTGGAGTCGATCAGTTGAAGTTCCATACTTTATATGCCTTACCACCTCCCAAGACCATAAGACCATATATACATTGGGTATATGCATATACACACACCAGCTGTATGAATGATTGCTTCAAACCTCTCCTTCTATGAAAGAATGTGAATAGTCAATAATTTCAACACTGAAAGTCTCTTGGAAATAGTGTTATTCTGATGAAGATGGCAGTGGTCACCATGCTCAGAAGACAGCACCCCATAAAACAACTTGGCTAGAAAGAACCAGGTTCCACAAGAGAGTGGTCCTTGCTAGCATGGGTCACATCCCACAATTATAACTTAGGAACCATGTAGCATGTCTAATCCAATTCCAGAGTTCTTGGCATGTGAGAGCCAAGTTCCTAAGTTTCCTGAATATCAGGTTTGAAATGTGTTCATTCATGTTTTTTGTTTCTGTGATAAAACTATGACCAAAAGTACCTTGTGAAGGAAAGATTATTTTTGTCTGTTTGTTTATCTTTTACTTCCAGGTCATAGGTAATCACTGAAGAAAATCAGAATAGGAGCTCAAACTGGAACTTATGCAGAGACCACAGGAGAATGCTTGTTACTGACTTGTTCCCTCTGACTTAGTCAACTAGCTTTCATATAGAGCCCAGAACTACATGCCTAAGAATGGTTTCTCTCACATTGGGTTAGACCCTCCCACATCAATCATCAATCAAGACAATTTCCCAAAGACATGTCCTCAGACTAATCTGATGAAACAAACTCTTCAATTTAGATTCCCTCTTCCCTGATGACTCTAGTTTATTTCAAGTTGACAATAAAAAAAAAAAAAATCCAACCAGCCCAACAGCCATATTTGATTCCACAGTTACATTGGCTGGCAGGAGCCAACCTGTTTTATGTGTTTCCTACCTATAAGATATAGAGAGACCTGGAAAGACTGAGCTATTTGTCTTAGTCACAATATATTAGAAGCTAACAGACACAGGGAAATCTCTTGAGTCACTTCAGGAAAAGGTACATTATGCAAAATAAGTTCCTGCCAAATAGAGATAACCACGATTTGAGGGCTGAAATTGCCTCCTTGATCTTATATTAGAAGTGCAGTTTTATTATCATAAAGCAATAGGATACCCAGAATGTATTACATGAGCAGACATACCTATTTTAGATAAAGGCTCTTGAGCTATATTATCATGGTTGTAGAAAACAACCAAAGTACATGTGCAATGAACGTTAGTGGCCTATGGTAAAATAGGAAAGAAGAACAGATCCCAAAGCCTGGTGTAGAAGTGCATACACCAAGGGAATTGCAAGTATAATGATCTGGATTTTCAATGATTACAGCCCAACAGATGAGAGTCCACTCCTTGCCACAACAAAGATAGAGAAAATCCAACTACAACCAGGTAGGAACCTAAAACAATGTTAGTAAAATCTTCATATAGACTCCCATCAGCTCTCAAGTCCTGTGATAGTCTATAAAATAATTCAGATGAGATGCAAAGCATAACAAAGAAAAATGGATGGATTTCATTATGGAATAAAGTAGAGCTCTCTCAAGAGTTAAGAGTGGACAAAGGCCAAAAGAACCATTGTATAGGAAACTTAAAAGGTGAAATGGACAATGACCAAAGGGACCATTGTGTAGGGCATACTCCCAAGGGTGAAAGTAGACAATAGTCAAAGACATGACTGTCATAAGACACCCTGTTAAGGGTGGAAAATGGTTAGTGGCCAAAGGAACCATTGTGTGTTGCAGAGTTCTGAGAGATGAAAGCAGACAGTGAACAAAGGTCCATTGCCACAAAATTTTCACTCCAGGGATGAGAGTGGACAATGTCCAAAGGCACAATCATGCCAACCAACATTTTAAATAGCCTTTATACTATTTTTAAAGCATCTAGAAGGCCTTTCTTGGGAGATATTTTCTGTCTAGGTGATTGATGGACTCCTTTGGACTGACTTTCAGAGCAGAGGACAATGATATGTTTTTATTCATTACCAGAATCCTATAAACTCTATATAATTATATAGTAACCATCTAGTCACTTCAAAATGCCATGTCGCCATCCAGAGTAAGTGATAGAATGCAGTCTGTCCTTTTTTTTTTTTTTTTCTTTATAATCCAAGTCCTATTTTTTTTTTCAGCTTAGTTTTGTGAACTGTTCATGCTGTGGGAGGGGTCCATCTGTAGTGATCTCTAAGCCTGATAATACTTGAGTAGACACCAAGCATAAATACTGTGTTGCCCAGTACATAAGCAAGTCAGCTTCAGATGCACTACATATGTATGTACATATATTTAAATAAACACACACACACACACACAAAAAAAAAAAAAAAACCCAACATACATAATAACAAAATTAATTACAAACTGTCTACCAGGTACATCTACCTTTGATGTTGTAACACAACATGGTCACTGGCAAAGTTCATTCTCCAGAATCCTGAAATCAAATTGCAAATTGTTTAATAGCAAAAATATTTCATAACATATTAAGTAAATTTATACACTGTGTTTTGCTATTTTTATAGCTATCTTTGGCCATGGGATGGATGTAGCAGTGAGGTTATTATAAGCATGACAATTAATAGCACACTCCTGGAGGCTTAGTTTTGAAGAAAGTCTCTAGTCAGAAATAATTTGAAGGATGCAGATGCAAAATCTTTCTTTCAAAGTATTTCCTTTGCACACTTCCATGGTATCTAGTGTTGGTAGTCATAGTCATTGACATTCATTTGTTTTCACATGTTGGACTATCCAAAAAGCCTACCTTTAAAATGTTATGGAATCAGTGTATTGGATATTTATAAAGTATCTATACCCACTTCTGAATAATGATGATGTGTATAACATACCCTGAAGTAGAAATGTTCCAACAGATAGTAAAGCAGAGTGAGAAGTAGGACATAAAGCAAGGTCTAGAAGGGCACAGCAAGGGAATATGAGGTTATAGAGAGGTATAGTGCATCTGGAAATAAAGGCAGGACAATGTCATTGGTTGCCTAGAATTTCTCTTCTTTTGGACCCAGTGTGGGGCACAAAGTGTGTCTAGAGTCTGTGTTGTCCACTAGTAGTACACACAGGGATTTCCAAGACATTAGACGGATCCCTTCCCTAGGAAGTCATCGCTATGGAAACAAGATAAATGACTAATTATATTTCTAGAAGAGTTACCTTGAACCTGTGGAGTCCTTTGAACTCATGTGGAAAATGAAAAAAAGAACAATAGCCTCTCTCAAACTGCATTCAAGTGCATTGTAGATCTCTGTAGTACACAATAATTTGGGAATTTCCCAACAGTTCATCCAGAACTTGCCATCCTTAGCAGTCATGTACACATTAGGTATTGTCTTAGAGTTTCTAGTGCTGTGAAGACATACCATGACCATGACAACTCTTATAAGGAAAACATTCAATGTGGGGGGGTCTCACTTATAGTTTCAGAGGTTCAGTCCATTATCATCATGGCAGGGAGCATGGTGGCATGCAGGGAGATGTGGTTCTAGAGATGTAGCTGAGTGTCCTACAACAGGAAATAGTTTCAGACGCTGGTTGGTATCTTCGGCATCGGAAACCTCAAAGTCCACCCCCACAGTGGCTCACTTTCTCCAACAAGGCCATACCTTCTCCAACAAAGCCACACCTCCTAATCATACAACTCCTTTTGGGGGGCATTTCTTTTTCAAAGCACCACAGGTATTATTAGTGCTTCCTCATCTGTGAAAATAACAATCAAAAGATGTCTCTTACAATTGGCAAATGGTGCCTGGAGAAGAGAGTGAAGAATCTTACTCTTGTTGTTGCATTCTATACCTCAGAACCTTAGGAACTATGTTTGAAGATGTCAGAGAAAGAATGAAAAAACTATGCAACTATGACTCAGGAGCTCAGAAAGGTCCCTATAAAGGATATGAGACCTGTCAACACACATAGCATAGGATACCTAACTTGATTCTATTATTATAGAGTAGACACATACATCCAGATATCATATTTCCCCTCATAAAATACAACCATTATCAATTGAAATTTTTACATCAGAAACATTCCACAAAGAGATGACTTTTAGCAATTTAGGAAAAGACAGACTTTAAGAAGTTGCATGGAACAGTTCAACATCCCTGAGTTCTATATAATAAGTATTATTTCATGAGAAAATAGTATTATTTTAATTTTAAATTTATTTCATAAATTAAAAAATTTATAAAATTTTATTTTATTTTAAGTTTTCATTGCTCATTTCAATGACATCCAAGAATCTAAGATCCATTAAGTTTAGCATTTGAATTCTGCTCTTATCTTCTCATCCTCTGGAAGCCTTGGCCAGTCACTATACTAAATTTATGTCTTTAAATTTAGCATCTTCAGCATGGATTTCTCAGCTTCATTGTAAGCTTAACAGCTATTCCACATGTCTTCTTACATGTCTGGCAGGCATTTCTCCACATCTATTAGCAAACTCTGAAAGCACTAACTCTGGCATGCATTCTACATATGTCTATTTAAACCCAGGTACACAATGGATGGTCAGTCAGAGCTTCAGAGATCATTATATATGTCTCCCTGAGAAATGGTTGCAATATGAGCTCTCATTTTTATAATCAGTCTTGTGTTTTACAGTTAAACATTAGTTAGCAATGGTGCCCTATGGCTGGTTACTAAAAGAACTGATGTTTTATTTGTCATCTGGTGTCTCAAAGCTGTTTACTTCTGAATTGTGGCCACCGTGTTACTTCCAAAAAGTACTGGCCTTAGCTTAATATCCAAACCCTTATAGGCAGGTGTCCATGGGCAAGATATTAACTGAGACTACTTGCTCATACAGTTTCACCAACTGGTATGAAGTAGGAAATATGGAGAAAAAAGGCCTCATGATATGAATGGCTCATACTCCTTCACATTTTTTTCCCCTGCTCTAATCACACAAATGTAAAACTAATGAAATATCCACTTTGTCTTTGTGACTTTATTCCTGGATAGTAGGGTAAAAAGGGCTGGAATGTTTAAGATCTCAGTCTAGCAAAAACTTCCAATGTTAGATGGCTCAGCAATTAAGAGCATATATTGCTCTTACAGAGGATCAGGGTGAGGTCCTAGTACCCATAATGGGTGGCGTACAACAGCCTGTAATTCCAGCTTCAGGGAATCCCAATGTACCCTTCTTGTCTTTGTAGGTACCCCTAAGCATGGATGTATACCAATGGACATTAATATAAATAAATAAATATTTTAGAAACTATAAATATGACAAGTGTAGGTCTCATTTTTGAGAATTTTATGTTTTAAATGAAAAACCATAGGACAATTATTTAATGAAAAATAATAAACACCACACAAAGGAGTAAATTTTACAACAAAAGAGGGAGGTTTCAATAGGATATAGAATTATCACAAATCATCAAAATTTGACATGTCACCAGGTCTTAGAAAAGAACTTGAGGATAGACCCCTAGATAATAATCCACTATGATAGCATATTATTTAGACATTTGGCACATCCCCTGCAACATCCTGGTCTAGTCTTCAAAGTGTTGGTATGCATCTCAGGGTTTCCTCAAACTTACAACTATCTTGCCTCTGGCTTTCAAGTTCTAGAGCCACAAGTCCACAGCACCATGCTGGCTGTCTTTTGACTTGACTTGGCAGTGTTTTACTTGTTGGCTGTGCTCTACTCTCACCTTGTTCTCATTTCTTATGGCTCAGTGGGTTGAGATGCACAGTTTGTTGCCAATAATTCTTTCCAATAACATACTGAGTGGCATTTAGTCACCCTGCCTAATTCCTAGGAAGCTCAACGTGTTCCATTAAAATGCACATGTTGTAACCATGCAATGTTCTCAGCCTAGTCCTAGTAAGGCAATGAGACTTGTTGCACAGATACCTTAAAAAGCATCTAAATGCTATCTGAATTACAAGTGTACTGGAGTTGTTAGAACCAGTGTCTGGATCAAACCAGAATTAACCACCTAGGCTCAGTCATCTAACTTCAGCAGGTCAATAAAACATACAAGTAATAACCAAAAACAGAAAGCAAGGAGACTTATTTAATGTGACCATACTAGGAAGTGCCAAAATAGTGATGTTCAGTGAGCCCCAGCTGGTCAGCATGGTGTGGTACTAAGAAGCCTAGATTTAAATAGAAGGCAAAGGCTATCCTTAGCTAAGCAGTCCTGACCAAGGTGTTTTCCTGACCATTATTGACCTGTTATTATCTCAGCTCTGGTTTCTCCTTTGGGATGATAATGTATATGAAATCTCTTTTTGGATGATGAGCTCTTCCTCTGACTGGCCTCACTGTTTTTTCTTCCAACATGAGATTCCTGGGGGAGAAGTTCCAGTTTCTTGAGGTCTGTTGTTTTATTAATCTAATAGCCAAAAAGAGAAGCTCAACAGTCCCTTTAGAACGCTTGCATTCCTGCCAGCAGGGTGGTGTTTCCCAGTCTTTGTCATACTTCAGTCTTGAAGAAGACTATGGGTGTGACTGAGACAAATATTTAAATAGATACAAAGAAAAGTACAAGTTAGAATGTTTTCGCATGATATTAAGTATCCATGCATAAGAACTATTTCTCTATTACCTATTTGCTCCAGTTATTTCTCAATAGGCTGCCACAACTGACTCTATTTTTTACTGTTCACTTTGAAATGGAAACCTCAACCTTGTAATTCTCTGTCAGCTTCCCAACCCTGTCATCTCAGGAGAATACTATGCTCAGTGTGATTCAATGTAACAATGTCTTCTCTTATTGGGGGACATTATTCCCCGAGAACACCATTGATTAACAATCTAGTGATTTTTTTTTTTATTATCCCTTAATACTGGAATGATCTCTGTCTCAGTTGGTCTAATCTGATCCCACATTGAGGTGTGTATGTGACAAATGTCAAGGAGTTAGTGCCAATAATATCCCTCAAAGACCACTTAAAACAACTAAGATGTATAGAAAGTGTCTCTTAGATCATCTTTATCCAGAGTCTATCTTGTAGTTTACTTCTGTTTGTCCTATGGATGGTGTCCTAGTGTCTAAAAACTATTTTGGAATTCTTTTGTTAGGGATTACATTTTTTTTTCAGAATATTCACAAATAGCAGTTAGTTACAAAGCTTTACAAATACAGCCACCAAGAGAAAATATTTTTTTATTGAATGTTAGTAATACTTAAGCTTTACAAAAAAAATAAAATACAATCAACAGAGACAAACTTTTACAGAAAAAACTAGTTTAGAAATCAAATCTTTGTTTACAGATGTACATGGAGTACACTGTGTTAAGATGTATCAAATATCTTTGCTCAATATAAATAGTCATGATTCAGTTAGGAATGCACTAACACAAACCTGGGAAAAATTAGCAACCACTAACAATTCTTGTTTGGAGGACACCAGCTTGGGAAAGCATCCTCCCTAACCCTTGCATCCTTGAAAGATTATAGAATGCAAGATGCTGAATGCATATTAAAGAGAGCAATAATTAGCATTGTTACACATAAAACTATATAAAAGTCCTTTATATATTAATTTTATTAATTATATTTAAAATTAATATTCTAAATTTTGAATAAAACCTTAAGGAATTAGGCTCAGTAAGATAATATACATAAAACACTGGAAAAAACAAAAGTTTTGGACTTTTTGCAAATTTAAGGACTTGTGCTACTGCCCACAAGGCATTCTTTCACATATTTGTGGTTGTATTGTGTTCCCCAAAATATTGTGCACCCTAAAAAACTTATCTAAGGTCAGAGAACAGAACAGCCACTAAATATAGAGGCGAGAAAATAGTGACACACACACCTTTAATCCCAGCATTCCAGAGGCAGAGATCTGCCTGGATCTCTGTGATTTCAAGGCCACACTAGAAACAGCTAGGCATGGTGACTCACACCTTTGATCCTAGGAATTTATGACTGAGTGCAGAAAGGTATTTATGGAGTGAGGATGTGGAACTAGATGCTGTTTAAGCTTTTAGGCTTTTGAGCAACACAATTCAGCTCAGAGGTATCCAGTCTGAGGAAACAGGATCAGCTGAGGAATTAGCAAGGTGAGGTGGCTGTGGCTTGTTCTGATTCTCCGATGTTCCAGTATTCACCCTAATACCTGGCTCCAGGTTTGTTTTTATTAATAAGACATTTTAAGATCCATGCTACACATACTTGTTATCTATTTCTATATTTTCATTAGAGAAATGTCTTTTTAAGTCTTTGCATATGGTAAAATCTGGTTATTTGTTCTTGTAAAGTTTTTGAATTGTGGGCTGGGGAGGTGTCTTAGTCAGAAAAGTAATTGCTGTGCAAGCATGAGGATATGAGTCAAGCTCTTCAGCACCCACTGAGAAGTCATATGTGTGTGTGTGGGGGGGCAGGTGGCCTGCAATTCCAACATTAGCAGGAGAGTGCAGCAGAAAGGCAGATCCAGGTGCTTGCTGGACCCCAGCTCCAAGTCTATTGAGAGACTCTGTCTCAAAAAATAAGGTGGAAAGAGCCAGAGGAAGATAACTAACATTGACCACTCTCCTTACACACACACACACACACACACACACACACACACACACACACATGTGCACATACAAACATACTGCACAGACACTTATTTACATGTACATATATAAAAAAAGTGGTAAGTTGTAGGGAACCCATATACATTTTTTAGATTTGTTCCCTTAGTTGTTTGCCTTTATGCTCTGCTGACTGCTTCCTCTGCTCTGGAGAGGTTAGCTGACTTTAAGGTCTTTCCATTTGTTTGTTTGTGCCCTATACACTTGTATCTGAGGTACTGCCCTCATCATTGTATCAGCCATCATAATGGCCATGACTCATGGTATTTTCCTTCTCTATTATCCACTGGAGCACATCAGTTTCTAGTCTTACATTTATTTCTATTTGATATTTCTATGTATGATATGAGCTGTGTTAACTATCCTACTTTTACATGTAAATAGAGTTTTCCTATCATTGCTTATTTATTTATATGATATCAACAACTTTTCTTTTTATTTTGGTTTGGAGATAAAATAAAGAAACTAAAAGGCAAAGATTGAAAAATAATTCATTAGACCATTCATTAAAAGGCAAATCCAGTTTAAGAGTTCTCATCTACAAAAATAATTTTAATTTCATGTCAAATGTAACAATAATATTTTACACATCAGGGCTGGTGAGATGGCTCAGTGCGTAAAGACACTTGCTGTCAAGCCCAGTGACCTGAATTTGATACCTGGACCCCACATGTAAGAAGAGAACATACTCAAGGAAGTTGTCCTCTGATTCTACATGTGTGCCTTAGAAGGTGTGCATCCCCATACATAACACACAATAAAATAAACAAATGTACTAATAATTATTTTACAAATCATGCATTATAGTGTGTGTGTATGTGTGTGTGTGTGTGTGTGTGTGTGTGTGTGTGTGTGTGTGTGTAGATATGCTTACTTTAGTTGGCCTGTGTGCAGGCAAGAGGTCAAAGTTGGATGTCTTCTTTTATTGGTCTCAGTCTATATTTTTTTGAGACAGTTATCTCAGTGAATGCAGTGTTTGCCTATTTATTCTAGATGGGGACCAGCAAGCACTGTGGATCTGCTCATCTGCTTCAGCACTGGGGTTGCAGGAATACACTGCATGCTGAAATTTTACATGATTGCTAAGGACCTACATGCAAGTCTTCATGTTTGCACAAGAAGTGCTGTGTCCACTGAGCCAACTCTAGCTCACAGATGTTTGAGATTTAAAGCTATTTACAAAATCTTAAATGCACTATGAGCAAATACATACCAGTGTCACATCATTTTACTTATTCAAGGCTTTCATTAAGCCCTATCACACACTGAAAATACCTGCAGCTTTTTAAATTAATATGTTTAAGTTGAGGTAGTTACATCACTTCCCCCTACTTCCCTCCCTCCAGTCTCTCCCAAGTTTCTGCAATCTGAAGTTGATAGACTCTTTTATTATTATTATTATTATTATTATTATTATTATTATTATTCATAGCATTTCTAAGCAAATGAAATAAAATTGAAATTGAAATGATACATCTTACAGAGCAATCTGAAAACCAAAAATAAGGCAAGGAGTTATATTAACATAAATAAATTTTAAGTATCAATTGTTACTTTTTATTGTAGTCATTCTATTAAAAGTTATTTGTTTAAAAAGTAAAGATGAACATCATTCAGTGATACTGGAAACTTCTTATCATTGTGTGTGTGTGTGTGTGTGTGTGTGTGTGTGTGTGTATGTGTGTTTTCATATCTGTGCACTCATGCAAAGACTGTCCTGCTCTATCACTTTCTCACTTGAAATAGGATTTGTCACTGTGCTGGCTGCCATCAGACACTAGGATCCTCCTGTATTCTCCCTCCACAGCACTGGGATTATATGATTATGTCTGACTTTTTGAGTGGGTGTTGGGGGATTTCAACTTAGGACCTTTTGCTTGTGCAGTAAGCTATCTAAACCCACCCACCATTCACCATCTTAATAGTACTCTTAAAAGGCAATACATGATTTTCTACTGAAATGATTACAACCATATGTTGAAGGTACAATCTTGCCAATTTTTTCACCTTTATAAAAAATAATCATGTGGATTTGTTTCTGTGTTCTTTACTTTAGTCTGCCATTCTAAGTGAGCTATTCAATTGTCTCACTTATCCAGAGGGCCTGCTCCAGCTGGGGGCTCCACAGCCTTTGGTTCATAATTCATGTGCTTCCATTCGTTTGGCTATTTGTCCCTGTGCTTTTTTTTGCAATCTTGGTCTCAACAATTCACACTCTTACAGTCCCTCCTCTTTCTCGACAATTGGACACCTGAAGCTCCACCTGGGGACCTGGCTGAGGATCTCTGCATCCACTTCCATCAGTTATTGGATGAGAGTTCCAGCTCGACTGGTAGGGTGTTTGGCCATCCGATCACCAGACTAGGTCAGATCAGGCTTTCTCTCCACCATTGCCAGCAGTCTACAGAGGATGTATCATTGTGGATTTAAGGGGACCTCTCCAGCACTCTGCCTATTCCTGTTCTCATGTGGTCTTCATTTATCATGGTCTCTTATTCCTTGTTCTCCCTTTCTGTTCTTGATCCAGCTGGGATCTCCTGCTCCCCTAAGCTTTCTTTCCCTCAAACCTTGCCCTTCATTACTCCCACTGTCCTCCAGGTTGTTCATGTAAATCTCATCCATTTCTCTGTCATTGGGCAATCCCTGTGTCTTTCCTAGGATCCCATTTTCTAGGTAGCCTCCCTGGAGTTGTGTAGCAGTCTAGTCATTTTTGTTTTACATCTAGTATCCTCCTATGAGTAATATAGTTACATAGTTCTTATGCTTTTAATGTTTTAAATTACTTGCCAAATTTAAAAGTGATTGACATGCCACCATTATGATATTCAGGATTCTGTTTTTTTGTTTTTTTGTTTTTGTTTTTGTTTTTGTTTTTCAATTTACCATCAACAAAGATCATTCTACTTTGAATTGTTTTATTCTACTGTCTAACATGGAGGATGCTCCCAGGCAGGCGTTTCACACAAAGCATGTCTAGTGACTATGAACACATCTAGATTTCCTTACCCAAACCCATTTCTTCTTTGTTTTTGGAAAGGTGATTTTGCCAGTGAATTTGTTTGAGAGTCTTTCCTCTATCACTTTGAGTATTCTTTATATTTTATTCTAGCATTTTAATGTATCTACTTAGAAAGTTACTGATGATGTTAAGCAAGTTCCCTTGAATTTATTAGTCACTTTTCTCATGTTGTTTGATTACAGTGTCTTGGATTCATTCTAGTTGGACTCTTTTGAACTTTTTGAACTTAGGTATCTGTTTCTACTTCACCTTTGGAAATATATTAGTTATTATTTCATCCAATGATCTCTCCTCTATTTTCTCTCTGCCTATCTCCTTCCAGAACCATCCTTCAGTGAACATATTGATCTATTTGATGATGATTTATGGGTCCTTTAGATTTTCTTCAATTTTCTTTATTCCCATTTTTCTGCTTTTTAAAACTAATAGTTTCAAATAACTTTTCTTCCCTGATTCTTTCATTGGATAAATAAACACAGCTATTGAAATCCCTTGTGGTATTATCAAATAAGTCATAGTATTTTTAATCTCTAGAACACTCCTTTACACCTATCTTACAGTCTCTGCCCCTTTTTTGATATCCTTATTCTATGCCAGTTCTCAATCTCCCTAATACTGTGACCCTTTAATACAGTTCCTCATGTGTAGTGACCCCAACCATAATATTATTTTGTTACTACTTCATAACTGTACTTTTGCTATTGTTATAATCATAGTATAAATATCTGGTATGTAAGATATCTGATATATGACCCATAGTGGGGTTGTGACCTGTGCACAGGTTGAGAACCACTGATCTATTCTGTCCCTTTTGTTATTTTTAGTGTATTGTATGGTTCATTATAGCTCACTGAAAATTTCCATTTTTTATTGGGAGTTTTATAAGGATCTGTCTGTTTAATGTTCAATTTATTTTTACACATTTTATTCTTATGATTGGGCCACATTTCCCTAGTTGGTCATATGCACTTTTTGTTTTATCTGTTCAAGTGAGAAAAATAAGCTACCTCTCCAAGACTGTAAGGACATGAAGGGAAAGAGTTCAATTATCTGTCCAATCCAAGGCCTCTGTGACTTCTCATGGTCTCTGTTGATATTCATCTGTTGTAATATTGTGTGTGTGTGTGTGTGGGGGGGTATCCCAGTGACAAATATTTATTTGTCTTTTCCAGATATGCAATCTGCTGCTCCTTCTGGTATCTCTCTGGAAGAACTGTGGCTTCTCTGTTAACACATCATTCCACAGAGCTTTCCCAAGTATGCTGATAGGGATGTATGTTGAGTCCAGTGAGACAGGAATGGGACCCTTGGGCAGCCTTTGATTTCTAGCCCACAGAAAACTGGTTGTGCATGTGCTCTTTCCTGCTTACCTGAGGCATAAACTTAGGGTTGGTGTTTCCTCCTAGTTTCAGGAATTCACAGTGGCTTAAGAAGGCTGTTCTAAGTAAACAACTTCTTCTTCTTCTTCTTCTTCTTCTTCTTCTTCTTCTTCTTCTTCTTCTTCTTCTTCTTCTTCCTTTCCTTCTCCTCCTCCTCATTCTTCTTCTACATTTTATTTTACACTTCATGTATATGTGTAGACACCTACAGTGCCTAGAAGAATTTCTGTAAATTTCTCATTTGATCCTGCTGGAGCTGGAGCTATAGGTAGTACTGAGCTGCCTGACAGGGAAGCTGGGAACTGAATTCAGCTCCTCTGCAAAAGCAGGAAGTGCTTTAACCACTGAGCCATCTTTCCAGTCCCTCTGCAATGCTCCTTATTCATTTCAATGTAATCATTAGATTCTTTTTTTTTAAATTATGTGTTTTAATTTTATACATCAGCCATGGGTTCCCCTGTCTTCCCCTCTCCCGCCCCCACTCCCACCTTCCCCAGCCCCTCCCCTCCATTCCCATGTCCTCCAGGACCAAGACACCCCTGGGGATTCATTTAAACCTGGTGGATTCAGTACAGGCAGGTCCTGTCCCCTCCTTTCAGGCTGATTCTTTGAGGTGCTCTGACTCTTAGGTTCATTTCTGAAGTTCTCAAATGACTTTTCCGGTCATAGAGAGTTGTGAAATTATTATGTAGAAGAATGGATTCTATTTTGCTGATGCAATTTCTTTACAAGTTTAGACTTTTAGTTATCTATTATTACAGAACATTACATTCTCATTTGTAATGCTTAAGAACTGTGTGGAGAAGAACTTGTAATTACTCTTTGTTTTAGTATTTTTCCTATGAATCTTAAACCTTGCTATCTTCCTGTGTAAATAAGTTTTACTTAACATCATATCCAATGCATTCTCCATAAAACAATAAACTATTCATAGTATCACTTGAACTTTTGTGACACTCAGATCTATGAATATTTCATAGTTTATTTGAGCATTTCTTAATATTGAAGCATTTTAATATTTTCCTTTTCTGCAAGTGTCACTGAAAATAGTGAACATCAGTGATTATGTATCATCACCTGAACTTGGACATGATCTTGGCAGGTGGCTAAAGGCACAAAGTTTAAGTAAAATCATTTTGATGCTAGGTACATGACTTTGGACAATTTTCTTCATGTCCTTTATCTGCCTCCTTACCTGTCAAATACAATTATAGATTATAAATTTTTAATAGATGAGCTTTGTTTTAGGTTAGTAAAAACTGTTTGCTGTGACTTCTTTAGAGGTAGGATTTGAAATGTTTTCAGGCTATGAATTTAAAGGTTAGTTTACTTAATTATGACCACTGAACTATACTCAGAATATTGCACATTTCTAACAGAGGTCCACCTTATTTCATGTGTGTGTGTGTGTGTGTATGTGTGTGTGTGTGTGTGTGTGTGTGTGTGTGTGTGTGTGTAGGCATGCTTACATGTATATAGGTAGCACTGTGTGTGCATGTGTGTATAGAAGCTAGAGGAAAACCTTAGGTGCTCTCCCTCAGGAACATCATTTACTTTTGTTTATATTTATATATTTAGTGATTTATGTATATATACTTAATCTATGCAAGCCAGTGACCCTCATGGATCTACTTGTCTCCATTGTGTCTTCCTTTGGATTCTAAATACATGAATGCCAACATATACCTTTTGTATTGTGGTTCTTGGAATTGAACTCACGTCCTTGTCTCTACAACGCAAGCATGCAACTGATTGAGCCATCTCTTTAGCCCCCATTTTTGTGGCATTTATAATTATTAAAATATTAGGCATTAAAGGTAAAATAAATATTGATGTATTTCTTAAATTTCAATTAACCTGAATCAGCTGTAGTAAGCAGTCAAGGTTTTGGTTGTGGAGAACAGTACATGTTCATTTTTACCAATCACAGCATTCAAACAGGAGCCGTTCTTGCTAAGCCTCTACCCAGGGCACTAGCAAGGCTATGCAGCTGAAGAGTGAGGCCCGTGAGTTGTTTTCCACCTATGACTTGTAAGCACGGCAGCTGAGCTTTTTGCTTGTCATTTTCTTGTCATTATTTTTCAGACATAAGATTCAAAACCAAAATCTCTTTTCAATTATCTGTGATATTTGAGATTGGACAAGCAGAGTTAGAATGAAGTTCATGAAAAAAGAATGTCTTTATTTTATTTTATTTTTTATTTTTTGGTTTTTTAAGACAGGGTTTCTCTGTGTTATAATTGATGTTATTTAACTTAGCATGGTTTCATGTAGTAATTACCACTTCTCTGTAAAATTGAGGCTGGGTATCTTCATTCCAGTGAAGACTGGCATAGTATTATCAAGAATAATGTACAATAAACAGGTTTGAGCCAAAATAACCCTGTAGAAATAAGGCTTCATAGAACTACAAACTACAAGTAAAGAAGGGAGGTTGGGATCACTAGGGTTGGGGAGGTGGATCAGTAAGTAAGGTAATTTATTGCTCAAGCATAGGGATGTCTCAAGCACCCACATAAAATCCCAGCAACCTTTAACTCCAGTGCTGTGGGAACCAGCACGACACAGGAAGATCATTGGGCTAGTTGACCACTAGCTTAGTTCCATGTTCACTGAGAGACCTTGTCGCAAAATATTAAGGTTAAAAGTAAGAAAACAAAAGACCTGACATCCTCCTCTAGCCTGTGCATGCCCACAAGTGAGTAGATATCTACACACGCATGTGCTCATACACTCACACACTCACATATACACATTATCAAATAAATTATTAAAATTTATAAAGAAGGAATTAAAGATATCAATAATTCCATTATATGATGTGGAGGCTAAACTTATCTTGGATGTTAGGTATATGCAGGTTACAGACTAAAATCACATAAGAAAACCAGTTTCTTTTCTTTTCTCTTTTTCTTTCTTTTTTTTTTTTTATGGTCCAGGGAAAGTTATCACTGTGTATTTATTCATCTTTTAGTACTTTGCAAAGTGTCTGCTAATAGGGGTTGTGGTGCTCGGCAGCAGACTTACCAATCCAGAGAAGAGTGAAATATATTGCTGGTGGAGAGCGAAGACATGATAGAACTAACTTGTGACTTTACATATAACAAAAGTGACAATTACATCCTTCTTCTGTATCTTCTGTAGTTTTCCAGTTCAGCCAATCATAATTCAGATTTCCAAGAAGGATAACATTTTCTGCATTGACAAGCAGAATAACAAAGCTGATGGAATGCATTGATCATCCATTGAGGCAGGTTGGGTGTGGTACAATCAAGAAAACCAATATAGATTCTATACAATGGGAAGATGATCTTAAAACTGGACTGTGCCAAAATCCAGGTAAGACAAATAGTATTTTGTCATTGTAGTAAATGCATCTTTTCACATACTCTTAAAAATAAGACCTGATATTTACATATGCTTTCCTTATTACTTCAAATCTTACTTGTAGATAAAATTCAAGCTAAATTTATCCCAATTAATAACTCAATTAATTTATTGTGTACAATCAGGTGGGCCAGCCTGTGTCTTATTTGCCTAGCATCTGTCTTCCCCTCTAAACACTAAGTGGAGTTTCTAAGTTGAGAGAGTGGGCTCATTCAGTGTGGTGTGGTTACGGACCCTGGCATTACTCCTGAACTCTTTCTCATCCCATGTCTGGCTTCTGATTTGACTCTACTTCCAACTCTCTTGTCTTCTCACATCATGTATGAAAATAGAAGACAGAAATAAAGTAGTTTCAAAAATAATTTTAAAACACTGCCATTTGTTAAGTTTTAGTGAGAAATACTAGAAGACTTCTTAAAATATTATAGTTGATTGAGAATTTAATAACTATTCAAAGATTGCTGAGAAAAATCTTTAGAACTAACAATTTCCCTTTGAAAGTTTGATTTCCTGCTAGAATATTCATGGTAACTGTCAATGATCAAAATTTACCCAAAAGAGAAAGCAAATGTTACCAAAAAGAAAACAGCAAGTCCATTAATGATAGGTGCATATGAGCTAAATTATGTATTATCAAACTTTAAACGTATAACATTGATGTGACCTTTTATTTTCAGTTACTATTAATGAAATGAGAAATCATTTTGTTCAATATGGTTAATTAACTAGCACACAAATTACTTATTCCACAATAAATACTTGAAGAAAAGCAGAAAAGGAAGGCAGAGAGAGAGGAAAGGATGGGAGGAAGAAAGAAGGAAGGCAGGGAGGGAAGGAGGGAAGGAGGAAGGGAGGTGATGAGGGAGGGAGGGAGGAAATGAAGAGGTGGGATGATGGGATGATAAGAATCTAAGAGGAATTCTAACCTGGTAAGGACTTGGACAACTACCACACAGTCATATCTGTCCATGTCTCATAAATAGAAAACCTAAAACTCAGTTAGTTCTACAGAATCACAAAGTACTGTCTTACCTATGAAACCAATTTCAGGAGGAAGCATTTCCTGGCTGCACTAGATGATCCTGATAATATTTCCAATTCCCAGGGAACATGGCTAGAAAATGTATCTCACACAAAAGACATCAAGTCCACTCTCATTTCTTCCTATGCTTGTAAGGTTTAAGTTTTTTCTACCAATATGATACAAGAATATCAAGAGAGTCAATTTCCACATTTAATTGTTCACCATTCTGAAATCTTACCCCCATTATAATAAAACTAACTAATCATGTGAAACCAGAAAGGTGAACAGTCTAGAAACCAGATGCAACTATCCTGTACAGTGGCATCTTCACGGAGCAAGGGATGCAGGGAAGAGGAATCCCTGAGGGTGAAGTCACAAGTCAAAGGAACTCAAGCACCCTATAGGAGTTTTTCCAAAAGTTGGAAAAAAACAGAACCACAATTTAGCACTACAGATGTGAGAAGTATCTTAGGTAAAGCTTGGGAGATGACATCAGTGGTAAAGCACCGACCTTCTGAAGCATGAGGACCTGAGCTCAATCCCTATAACCCTCATAAAAAAGCAGGCATGGTGGCACACTTGTAATTTGAGCTTTGGGGATCTGAGACAGGCTGATTGCTGGGGCTTTCATGCCAGACAACATAGTCTAATCAGTGAGTTCTAAGTGAAAGAGAGGGTCTGTCTCAAAGTATGTGAATCATGGCCCTGAGGAGGACATCTGAAGTTGAATTCTAGTTTCCAGATTAATGCATACATGTGCACATGCACACATTCACATATATACACATAGACACACATGCACAGACACATATGCACACACTTGTGTACACACACACATGCACACACAGATAGACTACCATAACTATTTTACCATAAAGATGTTTAAAGTGCTCTATGATAGAGTGGAAGGATCAGAAATTACAAAACAATTTTAAAAAATGTGAAAAAAATCAGGCAGAAACAAATGCAAATGATATAGAAATTTAAAATATAACTATTCAAAATTTAAAACTCTTTCATAGATGAATTAAACACTAGAGAACAATAATAGATTTTAATAGAAGTTTGACGAAATTTCTCAGGTTCAAACCTAACCCTGGATTTTGTCTTCCCAATAAACCTTTTGAGTGAGCTTTGTTGTGCTGTGTGACAAGTTCCTCACATTAGAGTCCAGCTGTAACAACTTTGAACAGAGCTGGAGTGGAGTAGAACTGTAACACTTTCACTGGGGAACCATTGCCTAGCAGAGCAGAGTTGTTACACTTCAGGGGACCTGAGCAGTGCTGTAATCCTTCTCCCAAGGAGAGCAGAGGTGTAACACTTCTCTGGAGCAGAGCAGAGTGGAGCAAGCTGTAGTGACTGAAGAAACACTGCCCTGTCAAGTTAGAGTTGTTACACTTACATTGGGGAAACCTTACCCTGGAGCAGAGCTGTAAGATGCTACACTTATAGTGACTTTGTGGTATTCCTTCACTCCAGATGGCCAGCATACATTTCCATCTGAGCTGCAATGCTTATATAAACAGTTCCTAGTAACTGGATCTTCACATTTTGTGACTATGAATTTTACTATTTAAGGAACAAAATGAATTTGCTAGTGGTACAGGTATATGTGCTACTGACCTTAGCTGGGTGGCATTGCATTAAGGATTATGCTCATCAGTACTCCCTGACATGTGGATCTACATAATTCTTTCTATGTAGCATCTCTGGTGTCAACATGATATAGCATCACAGAATGAATTTGAGTGTATTCAGGGCTCTTTGAATTTTTGCAAGAGTTTGAAAGGGTTATTAATCTTTTAGAAGATGGATGTTATATGTTGTATATTTCTGTGTGAGTTTATGGATATGTGTGTAGTACCTATGGAGTACAGAAGAGGGAGCTAATCAACAGAGCTGGAGTTTCAGGTGGTTGTGAACCATATGAAATGGATGCTGAGAAATGAACTCAAGTCCTCCACAAGAGCCACATGCACTTTTAGCTGTTGACAATACAATAAAACTCAGTGTTACACCTTGGCAAGAATGATTCATGGAGTATATTTGAGGCCAAAAACACAGAACACTGCAAGAAGGGAGGTCCAGTGGAAACAGAAAATTAGTAAGAGACATTTAGGGGAACAAATGTAAGAATTAATATTTATGAAAAACAAATGAAACTCTTTAAATTTATTTTATATGGACAACAAAACTTGGAGGAAATCACAGGGAATGGTTGGAGCTAATATTTACAAGTTCTGTATAACTATTAAGCTATTACTGGTATTTCAAGATGTTTGGGGAACTCTTTCTGGCATTCTAATTAAGCTTTCAATACATACAGAAAAGTGGACAAGGAGTCAGAATAGAGATCACATTTTAACCTTATAATATAAACTTTCTAGACACAAAGGGAAAATAAATATAGGGGAGTATGTTCACTGAGAAAAATGCCCTTTACAGTTGTATCCTAGCATGGTGGTCCACTTAGAGAGGAAAATTCTGTAGGGGACCAGGAATCTAGAGAAAATTTTAAGTTTGGTTTTTGACCCCTCATTGAGCCCTCAACATGGATTCATTTGCAGCATTTGCCTGTAGAAGCTCCTATATAGCTAGGCTTTTCCTAAAGAAAGGATCATAAACTCAGCTCAGCTCTGCTTTGAGGGCACCAGGGTGATCTAATAGGTACAGATACTTCTGTGTGTATGCATAACCTTCTCTCACCATGTGTAGGGGTAAGAACAACCAACAGAGGGGCTCTTAAAAGTGGATATCCTCTCTGGCATACACAGAAAATGTATAGTAGGTATTTCAAAATCTCACAGCATTGATAGGTATTCTTGTATCCTTGGTAGTGGCTTTCTCCTTTGACACAATAAGTCAGATCAAGTTAATTTAAAAAGTAAAAGACCAGGTTTAATCTGAGCAAAGCACTCATGTATGACTGTCAAGCCCCCAAGAGGTGAGGCAGGGGAGGGAGAAGGAGAAATCATATGGTACATCTAGGAACCTGAGCTTAAATACCCTATAGACATAGTCTTGAGCAGCTTTGGGGGAGGAGCTGCCACTAGGAGGGCTTTCTGAGAGGGGTAGGGTTTAGAATGGGGGTTTGTGGGGCTGAAGCAGAGCTTCCAAATGAACATGCCAACCTTGTTGGATATATGGGTGCTGGTTCAAGTCTAGCTACTTCCTGTTGGCATGGGACGATGTAGGGATGGGGAGTTGGGAATCAGTGGGCTCATGCTCAGTGAGAGGTGTGGGTAAAGAAGCATTTGGTTAACTGTCATGACCTCAGATATATGTTTCTTGAGGAAGCAGAGAAGATGAGTTGCTAGGAGAAAAAAAAAATAGATCATTAACACCAGCCCAATGAATGGGGCTAGCCATGGGAAGAGTGAAGATTGCCAGAAAAAAAATGCAATGGAGATGTGTCCTAGTTGTACAGAAGATGCAAGGGTGAATGAGCCAGGCATAAGAGCAGATATAACCTTCATTAGAACATTTTGAAAGATGGGAGGGTGGAAGGTTTCAGTTGCTGGACAGACCGATTATCCTGCATAGGTGCCCACTTGAGCCTGGAAAGATGGGACCACCACTGGTATCCCAGGAACTTGGGGGGAGGTGACACACTAAACTGAAGGATGGTGTGTTTCAATAGTTCCTGAGCCATCACATTTGCTGTTTCCTTGGAGGTCGTGAGTACCTCTATATATCCTGTAAAGGTGTAAACAAAAGTTAAGAGATAATGGATCTTTTTATGAGTAGGCATGTGGGTGAAGTCAACCTTCCAGTATACACCCAGTTGGTGTCCTCAGAGTTGGTGCAGGGGCTGATGTATCTAGAGGACACCCTGTGGGTGGGCCTTAGCACATGACTGGTAGGGGGAGTGGACCTATAAATATGGGCTCAAAGATAGGTGGTGTCAAAGAGTGTATCTAGAGACTGATAATAGTTTCTACAAACACACAGGTGCCTGTAAAACAGCTGGGACAGATTTCTATCCTGATGTCATCACAAAGGCTATATATTTGGGTTAAAACATTTTCCCTAGGGCCTGGTTTTAGCCCAATGAGACATATCCTTATATCTATACTTAGAAGACAACCAGAGGAAGTTTACTGAACAAAAGAGGTTGAGTGAGTGAAGGAGGAGGAGGAAAGGAGGCTGACGAACAGGGGTGGAGGAACAGAGTTGAACACAGCTGCAGGCATCCATGTCCTCTTTAATGTTAACCTGTTTCAGATGGGGTGGAGTTGGCAACTCGGCAGAATTTTGTCATATGTGGCTGGAGACATTACAATAATGCTGAAAAAAGCCTCTATGCAGTCCTAAAAGCTGGGACCAGTAAAATCCACAGAAATTAAAGAACTTCTGAAAACTGTTTGTTGTCAGTGCTCTATCAGTTTATCAAACTGCATTTATCAGTGATAGAACTCTGACCCTCCAAAATTTTAGTGTAATAATAGCATAGAAAGTGGACAGAAGTCTGAAGCATCTTTGCATATCTTAAGTGGGAAGTTACATCTGAAACCGGTTTATACTTTACTATGAAGCCTTTGAACAAGGCAAGCCCGTCTGTATTTTTAATAGGAATATTAACTAATTAACCAATGAGATACCAAGGTGGCTGTAGCCTTTGGGGAACTAGAGGGGGAAGCTGTTAAACTGGTAAATCTATCAGAACCCTAGTCATCAAACACCATCAGATCTGAGAAAGGTAAGTTTCATCTGAATGAGCAGAAGTGAGACAGCTTTCTGGGTACCTGGGCATCTATTCCAGGTTTCTCCATGGTATGGTCACTGGGGGCAGAGTTGCCAAGTCAGTGTCAGTCTTCAGCTGCCAAGCCCAGAAGATCTGACAGACTTTCCTGTGGAGTAGGAAACTGGGGTAGACTGGTCAAACTTGTCTTGGCAAATTGGGGCTATCAATTCCCCAGTGTCCTGCTTGGTCACAGTCTGGACAGGGTCTTAGCATCTGTTAAGGTGCAAGGCAGTTTTTCACTCCATGACTGGCTTTGCTACATTTAAACCAAGCTGCAGGTGAATGTTCTTCTATGGCCATCCATCTTCCTATCAGAAGAAGCTTTTATTAAATACCATATTTTAAGATCTCTAAAGGATCATTATCTGCTAGGTATAAGCAGTTTAGTGTCTCTAGAAGGCAAAATCCAGGTTTCATATTGTAAATGATTTAGTGTTTATAAAATCAACATCAAGGGGATTACTATTACATTACAAAATCTGGCTGCCAGCAAGATACATCCCTGTATATGAATGCATAGAGTTATAACTTTGATACTTTAATAATCCAGCACTGTTTTTAATCCTATCTTTCATAAACCTTGTTTTTTGAACATGACAGGAATTATCATTCATAAATCTATCCCAATCCAAAATATCTTAGAGACATGTTATTTCTTGGTTGACCTTTTCCATGTGATCACCTTTATTCAAGATGACACTGAAGTCATAGAACCTCCATGGTTGTAGTTAATTAAGGTGGTGGCAGATCACATTTTGTTCCAATTTGGAGTTACCAGTTTTAAGTTAACTTTTTGTTACAGGTTTTTAACCATACCAAATTTTTCAGCTGTTTTTTGTTTGTTTGTTTGGTTTTTGGTTTTTTTGTTTGTTTGGGGTTTTTTTTGGTGTGTGTGTGTGTGTGTGTGTGTGTGTGTGTGTGTGTGTGTGTATGTAAAATAAGGTAGAATTGCATAAAATAACTTTTTCTGTCATTGCATCAGATTCAGTGCCAGAAACGCCCAGAGCCAAATTCTGAGCCCAGGCAGCTAGTTGTAAAAGTAATGGCTGACACACAGAACATGTAAACTCAGGCATGCAAGGCCAGTCAGAAACAAGGTTGCAGTAGCCACGTCCAACTGAGCCTGAAGTATAAATTCAGGCACAGATTCATCCACACACAAAAATAGACAGGACTTTTTAAATGAGACAAACAAAACTTTCTAGAGGAAACCCTGTCAGACGAGCAACTTAAAAGTCCTGAAATAAGAGTTTACAGTATAGAGCAGCAAGTAAGAATCCATAGGAACAAAAGATGCTTCCTGGCCATAACATGGCTCCTATTGGGCCAGACCACGGTGGGTGGCTGGGTGCTGTCACTCATGGTGCCAGGCTCTCAGGCAGCAGGATTTGAGGTGGGCAGGGCATCACAGGCTAGCAAGAGGCAGTGCTAATGCACCCGAGCCCAGACCAAAAGATTGCAGGGAGGAAACTGAAAAACAGAGCAGCAGTGCAGGAACAAACAAGAGAACAGATTTGTTTTGGGTGGAGCAAGTGGGTAGAATTCTAACATGGTACAGGGGTGGGGGTGGTTGGTAGAGCAGGCAGAAGCAGACGATGAGGAAGGAGCAGAGATGCAGACAAACAGAACAGGGGAGGGAAAGGGTGTGAGTGCAGAGCCCAAAAGTCCTGGGTGAGGGAGCTCACACCATCCGTCAAATGGCGTGAGACAGCCCTAATTTGGATAAATTTTGCAGCAGCCACCCCAAGGGTGATTGAGGATTGGGTTTAAACTCAACATTGCCCATTTATAAGCTTATGCCAGAGACCAAAGAGTAGGGCAAGTCATCCCTCTCAATAGCCTGAGATTGGGTAGTGGAGGTAGCCTTTGGGATGTATGTCTCCTTACACAAAGATCCCCCAAAACATAGGTTACCTATGTTCTGGAAATGGCCCTGGTGTGGTTACAGTTTAGCAGGGGATCCTGGGGGTTGGAAGAGGTCCTGGGCCTCTTAAAGGCTTTTGGTTTGGAAATGGGTGACTTAATGAGTCAAGACTATACACATGGTTTGTAATGAAAATGATTTCAAGGTGGGTGTTTATGTGTGCATTAAAATATCAGCTTGAAGCATTTAAATGTATACAATATGGTGCTTACAACTTTAGAGATATTATGGGTCTGGGTTCATTTAGAGATTCATCAGCTTGACTCAAATTTCGATTTTAGTAAAAATAGAGGCTTTTTAGAAAATAACTGGACAGGACCAAACCAGAGAATTATCTAGGTAAGGCCTAGGATTCAAGGATTTTAAAGGGAAAACCCACACAGTTATAACTTGGAAGAATCAAATTAACTCGTTTCCTATCTCAGTGATAGCAAGACAGGTTTTGTAAGAGAAATTGAGCAGTTGTCTCAGCTGTCCAAGCAAGCAAGAATTTTATACAAAAGTCAAACTTAGCTGTTAGCCTGTTTAATCTTGTGACCCATTACCTTGCAGGAATAGCTAAGGCAGTGAAATATTTTACATCAACCAGCAGTCTTAAAAATAGCCCAGCACTATAGAGGCAGAGGCAAGCAGATCTCTGTGAGTTTGAGACCAGCCTAGTCTACAGAGCAAGTTACCAGCTGCCGAAGCTACACAAAGAGAAACAATGTCTCAAAAAACAAACACAAAAGCACACAAACAAACAAACAAAGAATAGCCCTACTGCACCAGGTTTGGGCTATTCTTGGACTAGCTGGCAGGGTACTTTCAAGGTAGGAATAAACTTCCTTAGAGCTTATAAGCTAAAATCAATTTGGTTTTCACAATCTTAGCACAATAAATTATCCTCTAAACATAATGCTCACCAACTATCACAAGGTTTAGTCCATTATTATCATGGCGAGAAGACATGGTGATGGAGAAGAAGCTAAGAGCTGCATCCTGATCCCCAAGCAACAAAAAGAGAGATTGGTCCTGGCATGGGCTTTGACTCCTCAAACCCTAACTCTAGTGACACACCACCTCCAACAAGGTCACATCAGGCATCCTAATCCTTCTAATCCTATTGAACAGTTTCACTGCCTAGTGAGTAAGCGTTCAAATACATGAGCCTATGGAGACCTTGCTTTTTTTTTTTTTTTTTTTTTTTTTTTTTTTTTTTGGTTTTTGGTTTTTGTTGTTTTTCATGACAGGATTTCTCTATATAACAGCCCTGGCTGTTCTGGAACTGGCTCCATAAGCCAGGCTAGCCTCAAACTCACAGAGATCCACCTTAGAGGTATATACCACCACACCCAGCATGGGGAACATTCTTAATCAAACCACCACCATACCCATGTTCCAGCAACCATTAATTGCCAAGGCTAATAGTTCCTCAGGGAGGGATGGAGCCTTCCTTGTCCATGATGAAATGTCAAGGGCCTGTCTTGTGCAGATATTCACAGCTGCAGTGAGTTCACAAGGGCAATAGCTAGGTTACATCCAGAATATGCCCTTTTGCTTCACAAATCTGTATCCTCTATCCCTTGCACTCTTTCTGCCCCCTTGTGGAACTGTTCCCTAAGCCTTAAATGGCATATGAAAGCTGCCCAATTTCAGGTTGGGCCTCCACCATCCCTTATTCTCAGCTCTTGATCCAGTTATGGTTTTTGTATTAACCAATGTTTTTGCAGAAAGAACTGCTCTGAACTAGGCTAGCTGCAGCATTAATGCTGCTCAGTTCAGTGGGGAACGGGCCTCTCCTCATGCTCACTGACTACCTGCACTGCTTTTCTTGGGATAGCCTATGAAAGCATTGGCCATCTCATTTATTCATCAGATGGTGCATGCTGTTCTTCCCCATCTCTGAGAGCTTCTCATATATTGAATTTAAAGAAACTTCATTTGTCAATATTTGCTGTAAATATTGATTTTTTAGTTTTTAATGTGTCCTTTAATTTATTTTACTATTCCTAGAGAAAAAATTTCTCTCCGAATGTTTACACAGTCAAATCTGTTCATCTTTCCCTCTGTAATTGGCACTGTTAGTCATATTCCTTCAAAGTGACTTTTGGGTGGCCCTTTTCATGATTTAGAAGTCAAAGTTTTCTCAAACTGATAGGAGTAGAATTTTCTTCCTTCCTTCCTTCCTTCCTTCCTTCCTTCCTTCCTTCCTTCCTTTCTTTATTTATTTATTTTGTTTTTTTGAAACAGGGTTTCTCTGTGCAGCTTTGTGCCTTTCCTGGATCTCACTCTGTAGACCAGATTGGCCTCAAACTCACAAATATCCACCTGGCTCTGCCTCCCAAATGCTGAGATTAAAGGCGTGTACCACCACCGCCCGGCTTAGAAGTTGAATTTCAATATCTCTCATATTATTATCTCAATATCTCTGATCCCCAAAGCTTCTTTGCTTTTCATCATACCACACTATGTGAAAGCTGAGCTTGTGATTTTACATGAGGCCTGGGATTTTAACTTTTTAAATATGTCCTTTATACCCTGCTAGAGGTAGCTAGAGTTTTGACAATATCTAGAATGAACAGACTGCAGTGTAAAATAAATTGCAGTGTATTTAGGTTGTGAGGCTTGGAGCAAGAAGCTATTTAGTCTCAGTTAGTGTTCTCCAAAAGTTGTGAGGCTACCCAGGCCAGGGAAAGGGAAGTGGATCTTCAGACACCAAAGAGGTTGTCCAATGTCAGGTTCTCTGATAAAGAGATAAGAAAACATAGCACATTATTTTTACCTACTTGAATTATTTTTAATTATGTGTGTGTGTGTCCATGCATGTGAACATGAGTGCAGATACCTGTAGAGGCCAGAGTGTCAAATCTCTCTAGAACTGGAGTTACAGGTGGTTATAAGTCACCAGATATAGGTGCTGGGAATTTAACTTGCATCCTCTTAAAGAACAGTATGTTCTCTTTAATTGCTAAGCCATCTCTGCAGGCCCCAGAAAAACAACGCATAATGTCAGATGAGTAAGAGACATCCACATTTATATATATGTGTATATGTATATATGTACATATATATGTATATATATGCAAATGTATATAATTTGCAATATTCCTATATGAGGCTTTATAAGGACATCAATTATACTATGAATCATTTAATTTATTTTTCTGATATGCCAAATATCAAATGAACACCATGTTATTTATAAACATAAAGAACTGGAAGATATTTGTCTAGCATAGAAGTGCTTGGATGCTAAGGAATCTGCATAACATGAGATGTAAGACTCATAGCTGTTCCTCAAACATTGCAACCAATTCCTGGATTCCACTTACCCAAACACAGCCCAAGTTGTGACAGTTATTTTCAGCAGCCACATTGTTGTCACCATTAACTTTGGAATTTTCTGATCATAGACTGCTCTTGATCAGTCCCTTTTGGGTAATGGTGGCCCAGAATAACAAATATGTTGATATATCCCTTAGGAGTAAAGCATACCCATCTCTTTTCTGGCATTCTCATTTCCATGCAATAATAATGAAGAATGAGTGTAAGAAGATACATGGGAGTCATAAATATGATTTCAGCTCATCACAAAATCTGTCTCTGTCACTGTGGATGCCATATACATAGCACAGGATTTGGCAACATTCAGGCCCAATTCAGTGTCACTATGGCATTTTGAGTCCTCTGGGTTTCTGCTTTTTCTTCATCAGATGCACAATGGTTTTTCATAAACTCAAACTATGAACTCAATTAAAATGGTTTATACACTGTTCATGGATTAACACCTTTCCTATACTCTCTGCTCATTAGAAAGGAAATAATAAGATGCAGGCCACAGCAGCCAAAAGAACAGGTAAGTGACCTACCTACCAGCTGAACTTCCCCACTCCCTAGATTAAAATCCCAAAGACCCATGCCAATGACCCCCAACCTCAATGCCCACCCCACAGCCAGCCCCAACACCAATACCAGACAAAAACTAAAGATAAATAATGGAGCTAACAAAGGTTATGAATTAAATGGACCTAACAGATATCTACAGAACATTTCATCCAAACACAAAGAATATAACTTCTCAGCACCTCAGAACATTCTCAAAAATTGACCACATACTCATTCACAAAGCAAGTCTCAACAGATGCAACAAAATTGATATAACCCCCTGTATAGTCTCAGACCACCACAGATTAAAGCTGGGTATTAACAACAAAAGAAGCAACAGAATGCTGTGGATATCGCTCTGTATGCTGTGAACGTGTTGCTCTGATTGCTTAATAAATAAAGTGCTGATTGGTCAGTAGTTAGGCAGGAAGTATAGGTGAGAAAAAGAGAGGAGAATTCGGGGAACAGAAAGGTAGAATCAGGAGTTGCCAGCCACACACAGAGGAAACAAGATATAAAAGTACCGGTAAGTCACAAGCCATGTGACAACTTATAGATTAATAGAAATGGGTTAATTTAAGATATAAGAACTAGATAGCAAGAACCCTGCCACGGCCATACAGTTTATAGTAATATAAGTCTGTGTGTTTACTTGGGTCTGAGCAGCTGCAGAAGCCAGGTGGACACAGGAAAACTCCAACTACAACAGAAAGCATACAAATTCATGGAACCTGAACAGCTCCCTACTGAATAACCATTGTGTCAAGGCATAGATAAAGAAAGAAATTAAAGACTTTCTAGAACTCAACGAAATTGCAGGCCCAACCTACCCAAACTTATAGGACACAATGAAAGCAGTGCTAAGAAAGTTCATAGAACTAAGTATCTTCATAAAGAAGTTTCAGGGATTTCATAGAAGCCACATGACAGCACACCTGAAAGCTCTAGACAAAAAAAAGCTAACACACCAAGAGGAGCAGACAGCAGGAAATAATCAAACTGAGGGCTGAAGTCAGTAAAAGAGTAACATAGAATCAATGAAACAGAGTTCCTTTGAGAGAATCAACAAGATAAACAAACCCTTATCCAAACTAATTTAAAAGACAGGGAGAATATCCAAATTAACAAAATCAGAAATGAAAAGGGAGATGTAACAACAGACACTGAAGAATTACAAAGAATCATTAGGTCATACTTCAAAAGCCTGTACTCCACAAAATTGGAAACCTTAAAGAAATGGATAATTTCCTCAATAGATAACACTTACCAAAGTCAAATCAAGATCAGATAAACAATGTGAATAGACATATAAATTCTAAGGAAACAGAAGTAGTCATTAAAAGTCTCCCACCCAAAAAAGGGCAGGACCAGACAGTTTGATTATAAAATTCTAGCTGACTTTTAAAAAAAACCTAATAACAATATTATTGGTATTGCTATTTGCAGATGACATGATAGTATACATAAGTGACTCCAAATGTACTACCAGGGAACTCCTATAGTTACTAAACACCTTCTGCAAAGAGGCCAGGTACAATATTAACTGAAAAATTTCAGTAGCCTTCTATAAACACATGACCAACAGGTTGAGAAAGAAATCAAGGAAACAATACCCTTCACAACAGCCACAAATAGTATAAAATATCTTATGGTAACTCTAACCAAGCAACTGAAAGACATGTGTGATAAAATGAAGTGTGAGTGGTATTAGTCTTAACAAAAAAACCAAGAGTCATATATTGGGGTAATAACCTGAAAGATCAGAGAAGTAAAGGAGCAGCCACTAGTGACTTCTTACCTCTCCAGATCTTCAGATCGAAAGGGTGCCCAAGATTCTGTTTCCACCCACCTTATATTTCTGTATCTATTTCCCGATTGTGCTGGTATTAAAGGCATGAGCCTTCCAAGTGCTAGGATTAAAGGCGCAAGACACCACTGGCTGGCCTCTACGGATAACTAGTGGCTAGCTCCACCCTAAAATCTCTAGGTAAGCTTTATTTGTTAGAACACAAACAAAGCATCACACAAAAATAAAAACTTCAAGTCTTTGAAGAAAGAAATTTTAAAAAAATATCATAAGATGGAAAGATCTCCCAGTAATATTATAGTAAAATGGCCATCCTACCCAAAACAATCTATAGATTAAAGGCAATATCCATCAAAATTGCAGCACAATTCTTTACAGACCTTGAAAGAATGATAATCAAATTATATGGAAAAATAAAAGAAGAAATCCATGATAACTAAAACAATTCTGTACAATAAAAGAATGTCTGTAGGTATCACTATCCCTGGTTACAAGCTGTACTACAGTGTTGTAGTAATAAAAAAACTGCATGATATTGGCATAAAAGCAGAAAGGTTGACTAATGGAATTGAATCTACGACCCAAATTTAAACCCACACACCTATGGACACATGATTTTTGATAAGAAAGCCAGAAATATACAATGGAAAAAAGAAAGCATCTTTACCAAATGGTGCTGGTCTAACTGGATGTTGGCATGTAGAAGAATGGAAATAGATCCATGTCTATCACCCTGTACAAAACTCAAGTTGAAGTGGATCAAAGACCTCAATAATAAACCAGATATACTAAACCTGATAGAAAAGGAAGTGGGGAATATCCTTGAACGCATTGACACAAAAGACAATGTCCTGAGCAGTACACCAATTTTGCAGGCACCAAAATGAATCAATTAATAAATGGGACCTCATGAAGCTGAAGTTTCCGTAAGATGAGGGACATTGTCAATAGGACAAAACAGCAGCCTAAAAAAGGGGAAAAGATTTTCACCAACTCCACATCTGACAGGGGGCTAATATTCAAATACCTCAAAAAAGCAGACATCAATATACTAACATGTTGTTCAGGTGTCTGCTCCTTCCTAAAGAAATGCTCAGGTTTCCTCAGCACTAATTTGTCTGAAGCCTCACCTTTAAAGAAACATATATCTCCTCATTGGCTCCCTTCATCAAAATTGCACATGACCAACATCTCCACCTAGAGGGATGTTGGGGTACAAAGACCCTGTGGTACTTTCTGCTGGGTTTGGGGTTCTGGGATGAAGAGGCTCACTTTTCACATTGATGAGCGCTACTCTAAGAACCTCCAGGATGCTGGTAAAGACACATTCAGAAGGAGCACAGTTGTCATTGCCCTTTGCACTCTTAGCCACAGACACCATGCTGAGAACTCTATGCTGGCAGTTCCCTGGGGAGAAATGAAAGATAACATGGAGGGTGGGAGGAGTCCTCTGTCTCTGACCATCAAGAGATCATCAAATTAGTCAAATACTTGCTCTTTTTCTTACAAGTGGATCTCGCCTGTAGAGGTTGGAGGAAAGCTCTCCTGCCCACCATTTCTTGCCATTGGGGTAATGTGGTGATGATGGAGGGATCACAGGGTAAGGGGTAAGTACATTTTTCTTGTACCATTATCAGAGTTGTGAGGACCAGAGCCAGGCTCTGTGACCAAGCCTCCACAGGTCAATTCAACAAACAATAGTGAAAGACACCAAAGGAGATTTACTCAATATGCCACATTGGGAAGACAAAGAGGTATGGTAAACTCCTAAGTTCATCTTTAATGCCCTGGCAGGAGGTTTGAGCTGAAGAAGAAGGCAGTACGAATAACTAAGTCCACATCAGTCCAGCTCAAGGTGTGGTCCCTCCCTGCATCATTGTCTCAGCTCCAATTTCTCTAGCAAAGCCACTTACCATTTGTCAGAACCTGGTGAAATTTCTTTCTAAGAGCCAAGCTCTCCCTTGTCCCTGGTTGGCAGCAGGCCTCATACTTAATCTTCTCCTCATGTGAAAGTGTGGGGGAAATTTCAGTTCTCAGAGACTTTTGTCTCAGTCATCTGACAACTAAAGAGAGGGGCACAAGTGTCTCTTTCCAATAACTTCAACTGGATAGGTGGCTCAGGGGTTAACACATTCACCACTGAGTTTGGCTCTCCAGAACACTCACGTAAGCCAGACACAGCTGCATACACATCTATGGTCCCAGTGTTCCTACAGGGAACTGGGGAGCAGAGAAAGGAGAATGCCCAGAAGCTCACAGGTCAAAGAGCTTCAAAGTATACAATGAAGAACAAAAGACTCCACTTCAAACAAGGCGGAAGGTGAACACTGACACCCAAGGCTGTCCTCCAACCTCCATGCATCCACTATGACACGTGCTTATCCGCACTCACACAGGAACACGTGCGCGCACACACACACTTAAAAACACATAGAACATCTACATTCCTCCCAGGATGGTTTGAGTACTGTGCATATATTTTCCCCAGAACACCAAAGATACTGAAAAAAAAATCATCCTTTCTTTTTCTTTCTGCCCGTCCTTCCTCAGCCATCCATTATATATCCTGGATTGACATACTCTTCAGTGCTGAGAGATCATTCAGAAGTATTTCTCTCTATCTGTAAGCCTTTGGGGGCCTACATATTACCCCATTTTTTGATGGCTATCTTTTGAATGTAGACCTTAATTGCCAATGACAGCACAAATGGAAAAATTTCTTTCCACATATTGTTACAGTAACTGTGATTACTACCAGCAGGAAAAGTTACTCCTTTGTTCACTTCTGTTTTCCTCCTTCACAGCCATCATGTAATGTCTACTTTCTGATGACCACATATTGAGGAATAAATACTGTAACTTCCTCCTACATAGACATCCAATAGGGCCTCCTTCACAATCAATTTATACTTTTAAAAATAGTCCCATCCTTTCTTTGAGACCTTGTTTTCTGTTTCAGAAAGAGTTATTGTTCTTCTTCATGGGGAGAAAAATACCATCCAAAGTGCAGAATAAAGCTTGGTTCCCAGGATTGAGGGAGGCCAAGGAAGGCATTGAAGTGGGATGCATAACTTTGTTGTGCCATGTGAACAGCTCTGGTTAGAGTCCATTTCTCATTTTTTTCTATATAATTTCCCCTGTAAATAAGTATCTTACAGAGGGATGCAAAAACAATGAAATCCAGGGAATAACTCCATTTCAAAAAGAATATTATGTTTGTGTCTCTATGTGTTCATATACATGTGAGTATGGATAGCTGTGAAGGCCACAAGAGAACCTTGTAGAAGACTTGGGTTTGGGTCTCAGCACCCTTATCAGGCAGCTTACAGCTACCTATCACTACAACTCCTGTTGATCTGATGCTCTCTCCTGGCCTCTGTGAGCACTTGTACGTAAGTGTGCACCATACCAATAAAGAATCTATGAAAGAGACACTGTTCTTCTCCCTTCAGGTATAAGAAAGCTGAGAAAATGTATTCCAAGGAATTGGGGTTCCTCTAGGAGTCTCATGAGGTGGTGCCAGCAGGAACAGGAACTTGTCTCTGGAAACTTTTGCAGGGAAGACAGGAGGCCTGACGATCATGGGAGGGACCACACCTTGACCAGGACTGCTTAGCTATACATCCCTCTTGCCTTCCTTTTTAACCGGGACAGCATGCCATTGCTCTGAAGATGGGCTTCAATCTGTTTGTATTTCTTCTCAATGTGCTGATGTTGAATGAATCCCCTTTCTTGTGTTGCTCTTCACTATTCAGGCTCCAGTTGGCCTTTCGAGAACAGGTGGCCAAGCCTCGCTTGTCAAGGCTGCGAGAAGCAGTCCGTGATCCTCAAAACTTCCAGCAACACTTTAAATTTTTCAGGATCCCACATCTAAAACTATACCACAACAAAATCCATAGGAACACTGTGCCCAGCTGAAGGTCCTGAAGGAGAGGGAGAGGAGATAGGTTTGTCTGACAGGACTTGGGTCTTTGAATTATCCACCGGGCAGGTCTTCTCGGCATTCCAGCTGCACAGCCTCAGTGTTCATTCTTTGCCCTTCATTTCAGGTCTTGTGGCTCTGGATTATTTAGTTCAACAAGTGTTGCCCACAGATGAATGAGTTCAGGGTCTTGCACTCCATATGAGAAACCTACCAGTGGATAGCCCCCATAAAGAAGGCTCTTGCTCCTCGAGCAGCCATCAACTGTCTACAGTTCCTCAGCAAGGTCGAGACCTCTGTAGTCTTTTCCTCATCTGTGCTGGAATTTTTAACCTGCTCAATCTTGTGCAGGTAACTATAGCTGCTATGAGATGATGTGTATAACAGCTATGCCATGTCCAGAAGACAGCATTTTATGACTCCTCCCATCCTCCACCTCACTTTCTTTCTGACCCCTCTTCTGCAATGTTCTCTGAGTCTGGGGGAGGTGGCTGTGGTTGGGTATGGATGTGCCAGCTATGGTTGAGCACTCTCCATCACTTGTTCTTAGCATTGTGAACAGCTGAGTCCGTACTTTTTGCTTTCTTTTCTTTCTCTTCTTCCCACAAGTGTCTCAGTTTGTCTCCAAGAGCAAATTCACTTTACTTCAGCTTACCTTCTGAATTCAATTCCTTAAAATCATTTTCAGGGATAGCAAATGCTTTTGATTTTTGTGGATAAGGCTTTTTTGTTTGTGCTCACTGAAAGAAAGATGATCTGATTGCTCAGATTCTCCTTCTGCTGAAGACAGTGGACTTTAACAAATGACAAATTATCCCTTCCTGTCCATTCTAATATTTGGAATAATGATCTGCTCAATGGTAAGCACAGAAATTGTGGAATTTGCCATTATTTTTCAGTTGTGTGCAGAAACCCATGTTAACTGGCATGTTTTTTCTAATTTGTCCCATGTGTTTTAGCATCTTTGTGGCCTGATGCCCTAAGCATGTGCCCACATGAGAAGACCACTACTGTGTCTCAGCCCCTCCGACCTTTTGCTCTAGCAAGCCTATAGATGAGCACATGTGTTCATGTACACACAGTGCTTACAGGAGCCCAAGTGAGGCTGAAGCACTGCAGAGATTTTAGACCCACTAAAAGGCACAGTCTTTGCCTTGAGCCTTGCTGCAGTACACAAAGGCAAAACTTCCAGTTTTGCTTCCTGGTGTTGATTTTATGTGGCTTTGGTCTAGAGGTAATACATTGGATTTCATCAGAGTTTGGATGCCTGGTTTGGAGTGCCAGAACTTTCTAAGTCATCAGTATGGAACAATGCTCAAGTTAGTGAGTGCAGAGATCCATGATCAGAATCATACTGTTTAGGGAATCATACATATGTCTTGGAATAGAAACTGAGCATACTGAAGTCTCAGTCTTCCCTTCAGTGAAATGGGTTAGGTCTTTTGCATGAGTATTTAACTAGAGAACAAATTCAATTGCTTTGCAGATCATAAGATATGGGGCATCCTTCAATATGATTTACATAATTATATTTGTATCAGTTTTATTGTTGTATGTATCATAGCTTAATATTGTCCTTCCTAGAAATCCTCAAAATTTCTCTTCTTTGGGACTTCACCTAGAAATTTGTCCTCTTGAGATCTCTTGGGACTCAACCTGGTTTATTTATATATCTTGCCAATCTCTACCTTCATCTTTATAGGACAGTCTCTGTAAGGGTCCATGTTTAAGTTTCCTTCTTATAAAGGTTTAGGTCACTTTGGAATAGGGTGACTTTTTACTCCAGTCTTAGGTATGACATCTGCAACACCAGTGTGGTTGAGACAGAGACATTTAAGCTCATACAGGTATTATCCATTCATTTTGCACACACAAAATATATCATATATAAATGTATATAAGCATGTTTTGTCTTATACAAACTACATATATTATGTATATTTGTATGTAACATATAATATATATGCATACTTGCTTATCCTTGCTAACACTTGGGTTACTAGTCTAGTTTCCTTAAGAGGAATGCTTCCATCTTATTTATAATATTCCCAATTTTGTGGTTTTCATTGTAGATCTTGCACACAGTATCAACAATGTCAGTTGTATGGTGTATACTCAAAATTCCATACAAGCTAAGAGGGAAGATAATGTATGTGGATAGGTATGAGTTGCTATAAAGATAGTGGAGATTGTGGTAGATATCGAACTCCTGTGTAGTTTAGACAATTAAATCTACAGATACCAAGGTTGCTCCAGTATCTGTGGATGACATCATGGGTCCCAGTCCAGGCAGCACTCAGAAGGTATCAGAGAGAGTGACATGCTTCAAATTCACTATGCCTTCTGCTGAACACTAAACCCATGCTAGCACAGACTTCCTAGTTTGGACAAGACTCGAAATTGATTCTAACTGCAGTGTAGTGAGGCCATTTGGAAACAGCCCCTGGGTAGTATATAGTTGATGGCATTCCTGGAGAAAGCTGGTTGTGACCCACCTAGCTGTTATCAGTAGACTACACTACCCTTTGACAAGGTAAATGGAAGTATCAACTTACTATGTTTTTTCATCCTCATTCAAGATTCATGAAATATGTTGTAGGAATTATTAAATCTCTATTTTCAGAGTATTTATGCTACAGTATTTCCTACCTGCAATTCTGTAGTCAACCTATTTGTTCAAGTGCTATGAAATTTCACATGTGTTTTCTTATTTTTCCATCAAAAGAGTCATGCAGGAAGTGCTGCCTACTCCCAGCTTACAGAGCAGGAAAGTAAATGTCAGCCAAATTGAAGCACCATAGTCATATGAATGTAGGCGAAAGAAGATAAACTCATAACTAAAGGATAGGAAGATGGCTCAGTTTGGTAAAGTGCTAGCATCACAAGTATGAGGATCTGTGCTCTCTAGGATGCACAGTGGCATATGTTTACTATCCTAGTGCAGAAGAGCCAGAGCCAGCTTGCTGGCTAGCTAGTCTAGAAAAATTGGTTAGTTCCACGTTCAGTAGGAGGCTCTGTCTCATAAAAAATAAGGTGCAGCATGCTTAAGAAACCACACAATGTCAATTTCTGACCTTTGTTCAGCCTCTGTCTGTTTCTCTGTGTGCTTCTGTCTGTCTGTCTCTTCCTCTGAGAAATACACACACACACACACATACACACACACACACACACACACACACACACACACACACCCATTAATTTATAAATGTGCCTACACACAAACACATACATACACACTTATAAAATTACTTGAGAATTTCAAAAAATACTTAGCTTCATGCTACTTATTTTCTATTAAATAAACTCCAATAATCTTCCTTCTATACAATTCCATTTGTTCCTTTATGCAGCAGAAGTGCAGGCCAAATCCCTGCTAGACTTAGAAACATAGTGGTAATAGACACAAGTCTCAATCTTCATGGCACTGGCATATATTTAGCATCAAACAGGACTAAATGAAGTAACTATACTATTAAAAATCTACTGATTAATGTGGATGGTGAGTAAAGTTCATACAGCTAAGCCTAAAGAGTTTCTGGATTCTCCTTGATGACTTCACGTATCCTCAGCAGCAAGAAGAGAACTGCCGTGTTTGGTTCCAGGACTTTGTAAGTCTGTAGCTAGTGTGAGATCATTTGAGAGTGGGAGAGGTGGCTCAACAGTCAGGAGTGTGTACTGCTCTTGTGGAGGATGCTAGTGGTCCCAGCACCCACATGAGTAGCTCACAACTTCATGTAACTCTAGCTCAAGAAGAACCCAAGCTTTCTTCTAGCCTCTATGAGTACCTGCACTCATATGCACACATCTACACACAGACATACACATTTCACATAATTAAAAATAAATTTTGAAAACATATAATTTTACCTTCAAAGTTTAATGATAAACAGGGCATTGCTAAGAATTCAGGTTGGATGGTTGTGTAGGCCTGTGCTAGGGAGGCAGAGACAGGTGAATCTCTGATTTTGAAGCCAGTCTGGTCTACAGAGTGAGTTTCAGGACAGTCAGGGCTACACAGAGAAACCCTGTCTCAAAAGATCAAAAACGAAAAATCATCCAACCAAGGAAAAAAAAAATCAGAAAAGACATCTTAGTGCAAATAAACATAGGTTAATACATGATGCTGTAGTTTTGACTTTTCTAGGACTGAGAGGAACTCTGTACATCTGGAGTTTGTTGAGCAGGTTGGAGATGAACAGGGATTGAGCCGGAGTATTGGGAGAAGAGTTAGGCATTGCCAGTGACTAGGGAGTTGTTCCTGGGGTAAGGATGAATGGCTGAGCAGTAGTCAATAGTATAGATTATTGGAGAGTGTTTCAATAGACGGAAGATGTGAAGAGGAAGAGTCCATCTAGATTGTTCTTACATGCCTGGAGGGGATAATGGTGGTTCCATATGTAAGTGTATGAACTTGTGAAGGCCAGGCACTGACATCAGTTGTCTCCTCAACATTTTCTTCCCTATTTTTTGTGACAGAGTTTCTCCCTGAACCTGGAACTCACTTATTTGACTAGGCTAGCTAGTTAGCAGCTCTGACTACCTTTCTATGCCTTCCCCACATCAAGAATGCAAGAGCACCCCAATTTTCCCAGCAACATCTTTTTAACATAGTCGTGGAGGATCTGGTATCTGGTCCTCATTCCTGCAGTGTAAGAATGTTGCCAACTGAGCCAGTGGCTCCATGGCTTTGGGTTCAGCCAATGGCTGCTACAGTGAAGACTGAAGTGGACTTCCTTGTCACAGACAGCTGTAGAAAGTAATTATGAGCTAGCTCATTCCCTTCCAGGTTTTAAATGTTTGACCGTTTCTACAAATCCTTTCACAATGAGTTTGTCTAAATTTTCATGTAAATGGTGTCATGCCCCTGAGATAGTTAAGAGGAAATATTTCATAGACCCAGAATTCCTGGCTCAGGCCATCAAATCATTATGATGAATCTTCCATTCTCAGATCTTATAGACTGGAGTACTTTTGGCTATTTCTAAGTTTGAATATGGGTAGCAATCCCTGGAGGCATGCTAAAGACTCTATCCTTCAAGAGATGCTACTGGGGGTGCTCTTCATCCTTAGAAGGTGTGATCTCACAAAAAGTTCTTAGCTGAGTGAAGGTGTGCCCTTGTGAGTTCCCTATGTATTCTCCCTCTACTTTCTGTGGTGAGTGGTTTGTTCTGAAACCATGAGAAACCCTGAGTGCCATTCATTCCTTCACCAGACGACACACACAATGGGGCCACCTAATTTTGAACCCAAATCTCTAGAGCCATAAACTAAACAAAACTTTTTACTTCATAAATTGTCTAGGGTATTTCATTATAGTGTCATAAAGCCTCATAATGTCACCAACTAGGGAAAGTAAAGTACGTGGGGAGATTAGAATAAATTCTGAGGCACACAATATGTAGCTATTATGCAAAAATATGAGATTGGGGGGATTGAGAGATGGTGAGATAGGCACAAACATCCACATGTATGGATGTGAATGCAGACAAGGAAAGAATAATCTGATTAGGAAGCATATGTTCGTGGTGTTGAATTCTATAGTACAGCTACAATGAGCAGGAGAATGAATCTTGGGTCCTTGCATTCTTGGGAGCTTGGTGTAAAAAATGTATGGGTTAGGATATTACAACTCCTTTTGCCAGACTTCAAGTTAAGTCATCATTCCTGGATTGTTACATGTGTCTACAATTACAGATGAAATTCTGAGAATGGATGTCCTTTCATACTGAAAAGGTCCATATTCTAGATCAGTGGTTCTCAACCTTCCTAAGACTATGACCCTTTAGTACAGTTCCTCATATTGTGGTGACTTCTAACCATAAAATTATTCCCTTGCTACTTCATAATTGTAATTTGTTATAGGTGTGAACAACAATGTAAACATCTAGTATGTGACCCTTGTTGGGGTCATTACCCACAGGCTGAGAAACAGTATTTTAGATAGTTCAAAGGATAGCTAATGAAATCCTGTTGTAGCAGCAGCATTGTAATAATTGAGGCTGGGAAGATTTAATACCTTTACTCAGATAAAGAAAATACATCTTAATGAAAATAATGTGGTATGGGTTTTAATTGCTAGACATGTTTTCCCCATTCTCTGCATCTGTACAAGCTGAAGAGTTCATACTGACCTTTGCCCACAGAGGGGTAGGATGCACCCTTTGTCCCGGAAGTCCAGGATATGGAGCTTCCCACACTTTGGCATGCATGTGGGAGCTCAGAGGTGTGAACTGATATGCCCAATACCTTCGTTTCCCTATGGATTTGATACTTTCCAGGACTGCCAAAAATGATCAGAATAAACTTGGTTGACTTGAAGCCAAATGAGTGTGTATTCTTAGTTATTTCTTTTTTTTGTTTTTTCTTTTTCAAAACAGGTTTTCTCTGTAGCTTTGGAGCCTGTCCTGGGCTAGCTCTGTAGACCAGGCTGGCCTCAAACTCACAGAGATCCGCCTGGCTCAGCCTCTCGAGTGCTGGAATTAAAGGCATGCTCCACCACCACCTGGGGTATTCTTAGTTTTTGAGGCTAAAGGTCTAAAATAGAGGAGTTAGCAGGGCCACAGTTCTTCTGAATTCTCTAGCACAGAGGTCCTCCTGCTTCGACGTCCTTGAGTGGCTCCTGACCATCAGAGGTTTATAGCAGCATGATCATAAGCTCAGACTCCATTTTCATGAGCTTCATTTCTGTGTTGGCCCTCATTTCTCTTTGTATAGCACAGCATTTCCTAAAAAGGACTCTGAATGGATGCATGTAAGTTATGCATATGAGAAATGGTCACATGCATAAGAAGAAAGACAAATAGGAAAATTGTTTTTCTTTCCCCCAAACCAGAATGGCTTCATCTTAAGATATTAATTGCTAAAACACGTTTTGTTTGAAACAATATCCCAACATTGTCTAACACATTACATGCTAATTTTGAAATGAAAATAAGTAATAATAAATGGATAAACCAAGAAAACAAAATAAAAACTTTATTTATGAAATTAAGATTTCTTTTTATTATTATTATTATTATTATTATTATTATTATTATTATTATTATGTGTTTTAATTTTATACATCAGCCATGGGTTCCCCTGTCCTCCCCCTTCTTGCCCCCACTCCCACCTTCCCCCCAGCTCCTCCCCTCCATTCCCAAGCCCTCCAGGATCAAGGCACCCCTGGGGATTCATTTAAAGCTGGTGGATTCAGTACAGGCAGGTCCTGTCACCTCCTTCCAGGCTGAGCAAAGTGTCCCTGTATAAGCCCAACGTTTCAAACAGCCAGCTCATGCACCAAGGACAGATCCTGGTCCCACAGACTGGGTGCCTCCCAAACAGATCAAGCTATTCAATTGTCTCACTTATCCAGAGGGCCTGATCTAGCTGGAGGCTCCTCAGCCATTGGTTCATAATTCATGTGCTTCCATTCATTTGGCTATTTGTCCCTGTGCTTTTTGCAATCTTGGTCTCAACAATTGATGCTCTTGCAGTCCCAACTGGTCTTAAATTTATTTTTTTAAATGTAATTTGAACAAAAAAATTGCATTCATGGTCTAGAGAGATGTCTCAGCAGTTAAGAGCTCTGGATACTCTTTCAGAGAACCCATGTTCAATTCCCAGCACCCACATGGCAGATCTTCCAATTCAGGGGATCTGGTGCCCACTTCCTGGCCTCTGTGGGTACTAACCATACACATGGTGTACATACATATATATATGCAGGGTAAAACATTCACATGCATAAAATGATCAAATGAGACTTTAAAAATTTTTAAATTTTAAAGAAATTATTTACATTTGCAAAGATTTTTATTTCTAAATAAAGTGGCATCCTATGCCCTCTCTTCACAGGCATCCACATTTACTGTACCCATAAAATTAGATGAAAATTCTTAATCAGTAAATTCATCACAACTAAGTAACTGCCATGTAGAAGACTTGGTACTTTGTAGTTGACCAGCATATGCTTTTATAATATCAGTATAATTTCCTTCACCATATAGTTATCTTACTACTACTACTAATGATGATGATGATATAAAATTATCTTTATCAGTAATGAGGTATACATGTACATTTTCTTAAACATATGTAAACCCCTCATTTTGTTGCAAACATTGTTCATGCAAATAAGTTGCAGTATGCACACAGTCACAACTGTTATCCTTTCTAGAAGGCTGTGTGTGCTAAGTGATACCTAGAGGCATAAGAATTGTGCGATACGTCCTGTGGAGGAAGGGATAGCTAGTCTGGAAGGATTTGACTGGCAGATCTCCAGGAGTCTGTGTGAAGGATCCTGAGCTAGACTAAACTAATAACAAGGCGAGGGAAGGTGCAACACTGGGATGGAACTAATTGGCTCCACAGTCAGGGCTCTTTGCTACCATGCTGTTCTGCCCCTCAAATTAAAACTTGTCCTGGGAAATGAGTTTAGCCTTTGTAGAGAACACAGGTTCAATAAAATGATAGTTTTGTGAGATCAGTCACATCATAAATACGAGAATTCTACCTTCCTAGACCAAGTAGCCACTTCCAGGAAGCATGACTGACAGTCTGTACTCAAGAGACACAGCTTGTTTGTTGACCCACTAATTCCTTATTTGAGAACTGAACTGTGGAAATTATATTTGATTTTTCAGAGTTTTATTAAAGACATTTCATCTATTCTGGAACTGTTTTTATTATTGAAATTGGAAAACAATATAATGTAATATAATACCACCAACATGCGCAAAATATGCTTTAATATAACCTTTAATCAAATACTATGCAGTCATAATTTATGCTTTATTATAATGTAATAAAATGGAAATAAATTATTTTATTACTAATAACGTGCATCTTAGGTTGGATTTCACCAGAAGTAGACTATGAAGAAGGATTTGTATCATTTGTTACATAAAAAGTGATCATGAGGCTGGGGAGATGTCTCAGGGCTAAGCATACTCACTGTATAAGAATGAAGACAGAGTCTTCACAGTCTACAGAGTATGGGGAGAAAGCATTGGGATCAGAGACTAATAATACACCTTTATAAGGCTTTAACTGGAACATAACCTTCCTAGTTTCAGGACCTTTAAATATTACAGCATTTATAGAAACATATTTTGTAAAGAATCATTGTAATAGCAATTATTGCTATGAGCAAGGTAAATTATGCAAGAAGCAGTCCCAGGGAACTATGACTGCCTCTGTTTGCCCACTGTGGTACTGCTTGGAGTTAGTGGATCCACATAATCAGGCAACCTTATTTCAGAAAAGGAGCTTTTAACCACTAAGTTGAGCTATATAATCCTATTTTAAAGTGGGAAATGAGACATTTTCAAATTACAGAAATAAAGAGAAGCCATGAGGGGCTGTAAGGTTAATGAATGGTACATATAAAATCAAACAGCAAAAGGAATGGAGTATGCCACAAATACATGCTGGTGTTATTGAGTTATACTGATTTCTTTCTTCTTTTTCCATTTTATGGATAAAGGCAAATATTATGTGTTTGTATGAAAATGTAATCTTGAATATTTTTGTCAAAATACACATTCTTGAACATGAATATACATATATGGGTATGTGTCTATGTTTATATGTATGCATGTAGAAGGGGCTGGCAAGATGGCTCAGAGGTTAAAGCACCTCATTATTCTTCCAGAGAATCAGAGTTGAGTTTCCAACACCCATATCAGGTGACTAAAAATCTCCTGTAACTCCAGGGCCAGAGGATCTGATGCCTTCTCGGGATTCCAGGATTCCAGGGGTACCTGAACATGTGTGTGCATTCACACAGTTACACAAATAAAGAGAAATAATTTTTAAAAGAATATGTACAGGGAGTATTTTAATGAGATATTGACAAATTGTATATATATGAGATACACCAATGGTATATAAGTATACATAATATGTACATGTACAGAGAATACAATTAGTGTAAATTAAAGTACTTAACATCTTTGTTACATTAAGTATTATTGAGATAAAGAATAGACATGAAACTAATTCCCCAAAACCTACAAACTGGGGCTAGGAAGTTGGCTTACTAAAGAAAGCATGTCCTTTTTTTATTCCACAGTAATCACATTCTTTAAAAAGATAGAAGTTGTCATGGGACTGAACAATGGAAACAGGCAGATTCCTGAAGCTTGCTGGCCAGCAAACATGCCTATTTGACAAGCCGCAGGCAAGTGACAGATCCTGTCTCAAAAACAAGGTAAACAGATAGTATGTAAATAATGACAGCTGAGGCTGACCTCTGGCATCTACATGCATGTGTATACACACCTGCACGTGTATGTGTATCTGCACAGACATGAATACACACACATGTATGACTATAGATCTGTGAACTTGAAAACAGATCTTGTGTTTTCAGTTGGGAAACTGTTCTGTTGATGAGACTTGTCAATTGCTGGAAAGAGAGAAGAGAAGAGACCTCTGAACTCTACACATGCTGTTTTCTCCTCTCTGAGGACAACTGTGTTTTCAGGAGAGACTGATTGTGGTTCACCAGGGGTCCTTAACACCTTGTCTAAAACATCACAAAGCACTTCCTCCCACTCTGCCTCCAGCACCCATGATTCCCATTCCAAACAACCATGGGTGGTCTTGGACTGCTCCTGGCCTCTGCTCAGCCTCTGAGGCCCACCAAGTCTCACTTTGTCTCCATGGGCCACATTGAAGGAACTCCTCTAGGCAGAATTTTTTCAAAGAGCTGAAGCCAGAATCAAAGTTCTGGAGCCAGTAAAGGCGAGAGACCCCCCAGGTACATGTTTTTCCCTTTATTCACTGAGCTCATGCAGCTTTTATTTTCTCAGTTTTCTTTTTGTGAAACTCTCTGTTTCACCAATGTTTCCAAAATTAATTTTGACCTTCTGGCAAGATTTTAATTTCACACGCCCCAGTAGATTCTCTTTGTCCAACAACTTATTCTTTACATTTATTATTCCTTTTAGAAAATAGCATTATCTTGCCAATGTCTGTATTTATTCCATGCTTAATCACACTGGCATTAGTCACCAAGGTGAGAGTCTGGACAGGAAGTACAGTGGTCCCTATAGAGCTGTGGCTTTGGACTGACCCAGTGATTATTACTGGGTTGCTGCAGATGGACAATTACACTGTATGTAGTTTTGCCTTCTTTTTATATTTGGTGTATCATTGATGCCATCTGAGTATGTGTGCATAAAATGAGGTAACAGCAACTTTGAAAGTATTGTGAAAATGGAGTGCAATTTTGTAGGATCAATACAAGGTGTTGACTAGAATAAATGTGGTAGGTAGTTACTATTAGTGATCATGAAGGTATCTCTTTAAATTGTGTAAAAATACAACACTAATTCATGTTCATAAACATGCATGATCTATATCAATAAGAAAGATCCAGAAAGGAGCCAGGTATGGTAGCATACATCTATCATTTGAGCACTGAGGAGGTTGGGGTTGGAAGATTACTAGGAGGTTAAAGTCGCCTTAGGTTACATAGAAAAACAGCGGGAAATGGTTTTTCCAGAGGACTAACTTTGGTTCCTAGAATGTGGTTCACAGCATCCTGTAACACCATCTCCAGATAGATATTCAAATGACCTCTTCTGGCCTCCACAGAAACCCCAAACCACAAACATGCATCATGCATGCACACACACACACACACACACACACACACATACATACTCACACACATATACACACATATAGGGAGAGAGACAGAGACAGAGACAGAGAGGCACATATACTTACCTGTGTCTGCAGGCACAGGTGAATAAGATTTTTAAGAAAAGGGGAAAAAAGAAAAGAAAAAGAAAAAAGATAGTGAGTGCCAGATCATGATCATGCAGGCCTACATACTGAGACATAATTCTTCCCCCAACAAAGAAAAAAAGTAAAGAAAGAATGGTTTATATAACCTTGGATTGTTGCTGTCTTCAGCCTTGACCACAGAAGCTTCTCGATACAGCAAACAGTGATTGATGGCTGGTCAAGGTACTGAGAACAAGTGATGTTGAACACTAATTCTTAAATATGACTCCCATATCACCTTCTCCAAGTCCCTGGCAACATTGTGAATGTGGAGACAATGAATATAAAAGCCAGATGATGGAGAGGAAGGCTGTAAAATCTGTTTCCTAGGTATTATGTGACTGTGGCATTCATGAACATATCCATTGAGATTTCCTGCCTAGCATCTGCAGAAGACTGAGCCCCTAAATACTTAGCTATGGCTGGAGAGAGGACTTACGGGGCCCTGCTCTACCCAGAAGAGCTAATGTCGGTGGAAGGCTGATGGAGGAGAAGTCATTGTATTTGATGATGTAGCCACTGGTGAGTTACTCATGTTTCAGCTGATAGTGCTATACCATGTCCACTCGAGTGGTCCTGGTCACATCTGCTGGGTCACAAAGCAAAAACAAAAAGTTGTGGATATGGTATGGGGAGGGAGAGACATGGCAAGAGAGAGAGGAATGTTACCAGAATGCATTCTATGAATGCATAGAATTGTCAAAGAATAAATTAGCTATATAATTTTAAAAAAAAGAAGGAAGGGAGGAAGAGCAAAGGGAAGAGAAGGGGGAGACAAGAGGAAAGAAAGAGGTAAGTTCTTGAATGGAGGAAGAAATGATGTTTCTAACCTGCAGGAGGAACCACAGACCCTCCTTTGATGGACTTCACTGTGCCAAGGAGTTCCAAGCCAACTCTGTCATTACTGACCACCTGCATGCACGTTCTTGGGTGTTGAACTCCACTCTTACACTCCTGTAAGATGCTCTAGTCACATGCCTAACTCTTTTCCACACAGCCAACTATAGTTTTTCCCACAGCTAGGACATCTCTTAATCCCTGCCTTCCCCTCTCTGAACATCTAATGTCTTTGTACTTTCCCACCCCTACACTCACAGGCTTCTAGAGGTTGCTTCTTTCTATATCACCATGCCCACAGTCCCTGGGCATTCTGTTATACAGTGTGTCCATTATATTTCTCTGTCATATTCACTTACATCTGAAAATTTTCACCATTTATCTCTTGACTTTCTTTTCTTTATTCCATCAGGTGTTAAATTTCTGCCACAGCAGTCATATTGCTTGGTTTTTTTTTTTTTTTTTCTGCTCTATTACAAGTAGGTAGTCATGGACTAGTAGTGTTCACTTAGTGTTGAATGCATGAGAATTTTGTTGAATGAATAGATGAAACCACTCTCATTTAAATAAAGAAAAAACTTTTCTCCTATAGAAGTTACATAAAAGGTGGCTTCCATATATAATAATCTTGGTTTGATCTTCAATTTAGAGAAGAAATGATTAGATAAGAAAATGTAGAAAATAAGAGCATTGTAATTGGGAATCAGTATACAAGTCAAGACACAGAAGAGGTGGCTCTAAGGATAAGGATCATTGCACCTGACTGTGTCATGGAAGAACAGTCCAAATTAGGCCTAACCTTCCTTTGGAATTTCTCTCTTTCACCAGCTGTGTGTTCTAATACTTTGACCAAGAGTCATCCTTGATGATTTCCTTCTCTTTAATATGCCTGGTAAATCAAGAAATCCACTACTATACAAGAGTGACCCCAAAAATTCAACCAAGGAACTGATACAGCTAATAAAAACCTTCAGCAACATAGCAGGATACAATATCAACTCAAAAAACTCAGTAGCCCTCCTATATACAATAGACAAACAGGCTGAGAAGGAAATCAGAGATATTATGCCTTAATGGACTTTGAAACTGAACACTCCTCACAAACTCTGAGGAGTCACCATCACTCTGAGATGATGACTGATGCTTTGCACCAGGTCTTCTACTCTTGCCCTGACTGTAATCTACTCTCCACTTACTGCAGGACTTAGCTTCCATTTATTATACTCACCATATTCATCTCCTCTTCCCCATGAAATCAGAGTACAGACCAGGCCCATAAGTATGGTCAGCCTGGCTCCCACTTCCTTCCCAACCTCTCTTTGTCTCATTCATCTTCTCCACACTGATGGTGCCCTATTCCAGACACATGGGAGACACAAAAGTTATCTCTTTCCTCAGCCTGGGACTTACTTTGTTCCCTCTGAAACCTGCTTAGAGATCTTTGTCTCTGATGTCTGATTTACTTGCACCTTGTCTAGGCACAAGATTGAATTCTTTTACTCATCTCACATTGGTCCTAAATCACCTTCCTCTGTTGAACATATTTCCTTTGTTGAACTTATAAAGAGTCTTTAAGATGATGTGTATTGAACTTACTTATCAACTTGACTATTGATTGACAGCTTTTTGTGCCTAGAATGTCCTTTCCATGAGACAGAAACCACTGTTTTCTCTACTAGCTGAAGTAGGACAATTGCCTGTAATGTTCCCTGATACAGAGGCCCTCAGATGTTTGTTTACTAGATAAATGAATGAGAAATGGTATTATTTATCTCTAGCCCATAACTTGGAGGGACAAATACAAAAAGTAAGAGCCAGAAAGGTACTCTGAGGAACAGGAGAGAAACTCAGTGGCAAATAAAGTGCTTGATATTCAAGCATGAGGACCAGAGTTTAATTCCTAGAAATTGCCTGAAAAAACTGCATGTGACTGCATAATCTCAGGACCAAGGAAGTAGAGATCAGCAGAAGCCTGAAGCCAGATGGCCACTCAGTGTAGTTGAATCAGCAAGCTCTAGGTAAACAGTAAAGACACTATCTCAGTCAAACAAGGTGAACCTTCTGAAGGGAAGAACCTTAGCTTGACCTTCAACCTCTTTCTGCCTGGTCTCAACTTTTCCCATTTTGTTTATATGGCGTTGATACTCCTTGTTTACCTACCACCAGGTTACAAACAGATCTTGTTTCACATCTTCTCTTGGTTCTTGTCTTTTTTGAGCAAAGAATTCAATCAAAACACATAGACAATTCAATCAGATCATAGAGAAAAGCTAAGCAAAGCAAACATTCCAAAGAGAGATTGGGGTGGGCTGTGTAGGACCCACCCAGTGTCCTGACATCTTCTTCTTCTTTTTTTTTCTTTTTGGTTTTTTGAGACAGGGTTTCTCTGTGTAGCTTTGCGCCTTTTCCTGGATCTCGCTTTTTAGACCAGGCTGGCCTTGAACTCACAGAGATCTGCCTGGCTCTGCCTCCCAAGTGCTGGGATTAAACGTGTGCGCCACCACCGCCCAGCCTCCTGACATCTTCTTACATAAAGTTGCCTTTAAGAGAAAACTCTTTCTCCCTCTTCTTTTCCCCTATTCCCACGAGATGTGTATCCCACCCTCTTTCCCTCCTGTCCTCTCTCCTCCCTTCCTCCCTCTCTCCTCTTCCCTCTCTTCCCTTCTCCCTTCCCCACAATAAACTTTCCATGTGGATGGCATGTCTGCATGTTGTGAGTAACTTTCCACCACTCCATGATGCAGCCTGCCACGTCTGCATGGCCTGTCTCCCTCACCCACCAGGGCAACTTGGTCCAACCTGCCAAGGCCTCCTGTGAGCTGTTCCATAATAGGTTGCCCCAAGGCAAGCAACCAACTGGGATTTTTAAAGAATATTTGTAGGTTATAAAGAAGATTTATGAATATTTGTGAGATGGTAGCATATTCACTGAACAAGTGACCCCTTTTCCCTTCCTCAGTTAATGGTAAACCCCAGACTTCCTTTTCTTTCCATTATGCCATAGGGAAACCCATAACCAGATGTGGTTGCCAAACCTCAGTGTGGGTGATATAATGACACCAGGTCTTTTGAGGATGTAAACCTTTGGCTCATGTATATGTGGGACAATATTCTAGTGTTGGTGTCTTCATATCTGATAGAGCAGTAACAACCTAATTACAGCTTTAAGGATGTTTAACCACAAAAGGTCATTCTGACCATCAGAAGACATGGCTGCCCAGAACCAGCTACAGTTTTGTTGGTCACCTCTTATCTGATTTCTTGTCTATCTAATCTCAATTTTATTCCCAGTCTTCCCTCATCAAATGATTGCCTGACCTGTTCATACTTGTTAACCAATCTGCAGAAAATGCTTGGTGTCTAGATTTGGATGATCACTAAGTGTATGTCCTTCTCCAGTGTCCCTGCCCTCTGGTCTACCTCCTGTGTTCATCAGCATACAAGCTCTCTGAAATACCTTCTAGAGAATGGACCGGTATGAAGTGAAGCACCCTATCTGTTATCTGTTGGCTCTCCCAGTTCCCCTGCCTGCTTGAACTTTTCCCATGCCATTTATTTCTCATTAGAGAAGTGTGCTTTTCTGCCTATGTGAGTCATGTAGGTTTTTCATAAAAAGCACTCTTTCCATTGTAACAGCTCTTGCCTTACCTGTTACAGTTATTGACTTTTCCAATTAAGTCTTTCCTTGTATATATCAGGGTTTATTCTAATTTGATAGCTTCAGTAGTTTGAGATTTTTTTTTTTTTCAGGAGAGATGCAACATAACCATGTCTACCCAGCCAAAACAGGAGAGCCAGAGGAGATCAAAATAATGCATATACAAATGTCTAGTTTGGTGGACCTGTGAGTTATTGGGGTTACTTACAGGAGTGTGGGTCAGGAGTTACTTATAGGATCAGGGATGACTCAAAGACAGCTTCATCACTAGAGCTCTCTGCAGGACTTAGGGGCAGCTCCACAGGTTTCAGACTTTCCTCAGCATCTTTGCTGTTCACCCCCCCCCCCAGCAAGTGTTTACTGCTTCTATAACCTTGGGGTGGGGAGGGTGGAGTGTGTGGGGGAGTTGGATTTGGGGATGTTTAGTGAATTTGTAAGTTTCGACTTCCCCAAACAGTGAAGATTGTTTACTTCCTGAGTCTTGTGAGTGCCCCCTTCCTTCCTGGAGGCCATGTTTCAATTCAAAGGCAATATCATCTCCTTTAGAAGAAAAACAAACAAACAAACAAACAAGGACAGATAAATAAAAGAAGTCCCACTCTTCATCTTAACTGGATGCTGTCTTTCCATGGGAGAAAACAGCAAAGAGCATGGCCATCATGACCTATAAAGAAACCCAGAAAATGAACATTCTCTGGAATTAGTGTTTATGTTAGCTAATGACCTTCTGATTACTCAAGTCAATTAGGGCTGGTGTTTGTTGCTAACAGAGAAAGCCACCACTTTCACTGGTACTTACAGTCAAGCGGCTGGTGTTAATATTCTGACCCACCCCTTGAAATCCAGCCCCTTGGTGCCACCCTGCAAGCCTCATTTTAAGGAAAAAACACTCCCCTTTCTCTCTCCCACTTTGCCTCCCACAAGGTGTGCACCCTTCCCTCCTTCTCTCTCTCCCTCTTCTCTCCCTCTTTCCTATCTTCTCTTCATCTCTCTATTATAATAAACCATTTCCTCAAGGATGCAGTGTCTGGGTTGTGAATTACTGTCTGCTGCCACCATGCCCATATGGCATGGCTTACCTGCCAGCCCACCACTGTATCTGCCTAGCAGGCCAGCATGTTTCCCTGCTCACTCGGGATACCCTCAGGAGTCCCCTGTGTAATATATCACAACATTGGACTTGGCAGACGTCATCCTGGCGCAGTTATCCTGACTGCTTGCAAGGCTTGCAAGAGCCTTGGAACCTTCACCACTCCATCCAACACTGGCATAAATGGAAAGCTCCCCTTTTGGTAAGCCTCCCTTTTGGTCATTTTCTCCACAACTGCAGATTTGCTCAGCTCTCAATCATGGTACTGACACCACATGTCTTTCGAGCTTTAAGCCCTTTAGGCCCCATCCCTATGCGACAGCATATGGAGATGGCCTGTGCTCATGCAAATCCATGGCCCACAGCCTTTGGTATGACTGTCCATTGGCTATCTTGTGTCATTCAGTGCCCACCCCCCACCCCCCACTCTATGGGACACTGGAGGTCAATCTGCTGGGCCTTATGGGAAATGCACCTATGGCCCTCCACTCCACTGTTGCCACTGACCCATGGCTTGGGTTAATTTCTCTTTGGCTGCTCACACCATGCCACCATTAGGCCAAACAGTTTAAATAACATAAGCATCTGAGTGATTATTTTATAAGTGGGCTGTCAAACTGCTGGGCTTAGCAGGACCTGGAGAAAAAACTCCAGCTACAACTTACTTTGCATTTGCCCAAAGGATGCTATAGAAATGAAGACAGATAAATAGGTTTACATGGTTTGTTGAATACCTACTATCAGAAGACACACAGAGAAGCAAGGCCTTTTTCTAAAATTAATCACTGCACCATTGTAGAGCAAATTCAAGTTCCATGACTCTTTCTAGGATAAGAATGGATGGGAGAGTGTAGTCAGTCATACCACAAAGGCCAGTTCTACAGTTGCGAAGCAACTCATGCAAGAGGCCATCGTGACTTCATAGAAGTGGCAGCAGGAGGGAGAACCAAATATGGGGAATTCGTGGTAGTGTCTCAAAAGGGAATACAGAGAGAACCTTTGCAATGTTGTCCACTAGTGTTTTCCTTTGAGACAGGGTCTCATTTGTCCACAGCTGGCCTTGAACTCACTATATGACCTTGAACTTCTGACCCTCCTACCTCCTCTTTCCTAGCATCAGAAATGTGCATCACCACACCTGTTTGATGTGATGTTGGGGATCAGATCGAGGACATTGCAAATGCTAAGAAGCGCTCTACTTACTCTACCAATGGAACTACATTGCCAGCCACAATGTGTCTCATTTTAATATATGTCTTTGACAATTCCTATTCTTTAAAGCCACTTACTGTTTTCCTGAATATCTGGACAAAAAAAAAAAAAAAAAAAAAAAAAAAAAAAAGACTTATAAGCACAGAAAAGAGTTGGGATCTCATTGAAGGAATAGGTTCAGTTTTTCTATTTAGAGAAGGGTTGTTGGTAGTACCCTTGCTTGACAGATTCCTAGTCCATCATAGAAGGATTCTCTGTAATGTGATTTTTCAAGGGCAGTTTGTGCAAACAAAGTACCACTAAATATCTATTATTTTATATTTTCTCAGCTATGATTCAAACTTATATTTGAAAGCAGTGCATAGATATGTCATAAGTAATGACAGGTATAAATTAGAGAAACACAAAGATGCTGCATACAACCTTAAGACAGAGTAGATTGCATCAACTTCCTAATGTCTTAGTATCATTTCCTGGTACTGTGATGAAATACTCTGACAAAAGGAACTTAAAGGAGAAAGGTGTATTTTAGCACATAGTCCCAGCTATCATGACAAGATGCTAGGGAGTCAAGACAGCAGAAACTTAAAATGTCTATATCACACCAGTAATCAGGAAATGTAGGGGACTGCATGCATGTTTGATGCTCAGCACATTTTCTCAGTTTTATACATTCCAAAATCCACTCTCTAAAAAATGACACTACCCACAGTAAATGAATCTTCTCACCCCTATTGACACAATCAAAGCTATTCTCCACAGGTAAGCATAGAGCCTTGGCTCCCAGGTAATTATACACTTTGTCAGGGTGACAGTTGATACTATCAAAGGCAAAAGATATAGGGCATCTTTGCAGTTTGAAATAGAACAATATGCTATTAATTAATTATCAGCAGTTACATGAGGATTGGTGATGCTAGACTGTAGGACTGAGAAGTCTCCATGATGCACACATCTTCTGAAAGAACCAAACAGATGCCATAACAGGACGTCCAGTCTTCTTACAGAGAACGGGCCTCTATTTCAGTTTCCTGAGACTTGGGGAAGCAGTTTCTGGGAGGGCCATGAACAAAAGACAAGTCCTTGCAGTAGCTCATTTCTGCATATACTAGTACTCTGACTGCTCAAGTTTCAGCCAAGTGTTTACTGTTTCAGACCCCTCACCAACTTAAAGCTACATGCATGAGTTAAGGACAGATCCTGGGCCTTTGAGTCAGGCCCCCACAGTCAGCATGTGCTAAGCCAGCTAGCCTCCATCCAAGCTCAAGGACAAAGCCTGGGACTTGTCCAGACCTGTCCCAAAATGGATCATTGTAATGCCCAACTAACCTTAGTAAATTAATAGTTACCAACATGATTACCACTCGTATAAACCAATCCTGATAAATAGCATCTGAAGGATCCATATATCCTTCTGATAATGGTTGTTGAAAACTCCTCAGGACCCCAACCAGTAAATCCAAAGGTTACACACTCTTACCCAATCTCATCACACAAAGGCTTGTACTACCCTGCTTGCAGTTTTTCCCTTTAAAAAGCCCTCATTTTGAGAGCTTAGGGTCATCCTCCTCCACCTGATGTGTTGGAGTATTAGACATGGACCAAGCCCAGGGTTGTAATCAATAAACCCCTGTATGATTTGCATAGGATATAGTCTCTGCGGTGGTCTTGTTTGGGGGTCTCTCAATGTGGGCAAAACACGTCAAGGTACCTGCAAGCCCCTGGCCTCACTGGGGAGGAAATGACATAGCTGTTCTTAGAGTTCTGTCACCATCAGGGAATGAACACATTCTCCATGGTGAAAGCTGAGCTGCTGACGTTCCAGTTCCTCTCTCTTAAATTCTTGTGAAACATGTGACTGATCCTGTGAGAAAGCCTCACAAGCATGAGGACTTGATCATCAATACCCAAAAATTAGCTAGGCTTGGTGGTTTGTGTCTATATTCCCAGTGCTGGGGAGGTAGAGACAGGAATATGTAGTGGGTAGCCATTCCAGCTTTGACCTGGAAGTTCTAACCCCCATTGAGGCTTCAGTAACTGTCATGCCTAAAATGTGGGGCTGAAAGAGGATACTGGAGACCCGAGATCTGGATGCGAGGGCCCTCTTGGTTCCTGGACCCTGGACGCTGGAGGTAGACCTAGCAGAGTTCTCCAGAGAACACCACTGGACTGCGCCACACCTTTCCCAGACCCTGTTACCTATCCCTTTACTTGTAAGTTACCCCACAAAATAAACCTCCCTTTTAACTACATGGAGTGACCTTAACAATTTCACCAATAGGAATATCTTTGGGCTTGCTGGCCAATTACTTGAGAACATAGCTTAAATGGTGAACTCCAGATTCAGTGAGAGATCCTGTCTCTGAGAAATGATTAGTGGTTAAGAACATTTGCTTCTCTTTCAGAGGACTTTGTTCTCAGAACCCACAATGGTCGATCCACTGCCTTCTTATGGCTTCCTTAGACAGGCATACACTTGGTGCACATATAACCATGTGAGCAAAATACTCATACACATAAACTTTAAAAAATGTGAGGAGTAATAATTAAAAATACCAGTATCAACATATATGCATGTACATGTGCATGAAGAGGGATATTTCACTAACCCTGGTTTATTGTCTATGTTTTCCAGTAGTATGATTTATTTTATGCTGTGTGAGTCTTAAGTTCATTTAGAGAGCTGCTGGTTACCACCTAGGTAGGCAAGCTACTACTGCATCCTTAGGGTTATAGTACCATGTGGGTCATTGTAGTTCATAAGCATCATAGCTGATTAGGATTGTTGGTTTCTTCCCTCCTTGGAAAGCTTGCATGAAGCCTTTTGGGACCATGAAAGCTAGTTTTCAGGGAGGAGGTTTTCAGGTTAGTTTTAGCACAGGGGCTTCTGGGTCTGGTGTCTGAAGTGCATAATGTCTTCAGCAACAAGTACATACTCACCTTTCACTTCTGGGAAGTAACCAATATCAGTGGCAATAGCCTGTAATATTTTGGGGGTCATCCTAACCAACAACTCAAAAGAGGGCTTCTATTACCTGGTGTTGAGTTTTTTGTTGTTGTTTTTTTGGGTTTTTGGTTTTTCAAGACAGGGTTTCTCTGTGTAGCTTTGTGCCTTTCCTGGAACTCGCTTTGGAGACCAGGCTGGCCTCAAACTAACAGAAATCTGCCTGCCTCTGCCTCCTGAGTGCTGGGATTAAAGGTGTGTGCACCACCACCTGGCTGGTGTTGAGTTTTTTGTTAGATGGTCTTGGCTTTTAGAAGGAAGCATTATCAACCCAGATGCAAAACTTTCATTTAAACTATTTCTGTCTATTTATACAGAGACTTGTGTATTGTAGTTTGGTTTTTTGTTTGTTTCTGGTAGATAATTAACACTATGCTCCCTTGCTAATTTTTGAAACATCCTTACTGATATTTTACCTTCCAGTCTCCTTCTTCTGCATTTATCACCCTGCCCCCTTCCTGAGTCCCCACCCTGAGTTTTCCTATATTTCTCATCAGACACTTGTTCCTTACGATATCTCTCTGTGTTGTTCCCCTACTCCAGCAATGGCCCTTTTTTCATTTCCTGGTGGCTGTAGTTACTCTAAGATATGTTCTCACATCTGAAGATTTGGAGTTAGGAGCCTCAGATGAGGAAAAAGGAATGATTCTGGTCTTTCTGGGTCTGGGTTACTTCACACAATATGGTCTTTTCTAGTTCTATCCATTTCCCTCTAAATTTCATATTTTATATTTCTTTAGTATTCCATGTATATGTAACATTTTTATTAACCATTTCTTAGCATGTAGGTTGTTTCCACTCACTAGTGTGACAGGGAAGAGAGTGCAGAGGTTCCTCTATCTCACATTCTTTGGGAGCCTTTTCACATTTGACTAGAATTTGACCTCCTTAATGGAGAATTCCATGGAAAATTATCCAATTCTATTCCAGGAACCAGATGTCAAGTTGTCTCTACTTACTCATTTTGGCTTCTGCTAAAATTGCTTGTTTGCATAAAACCTCATCCTGCAGCTACTGAGCAAGATACAGGATGCGGTTTTTACCTTGAAAATGCCCCTTGCTCCAAACACTTAGGGCTATACTTGGGCCCAAATACACAAGTGTAGTCCCAGCCAGATGGGATGAAGACTTTCAATTGGTTATAGACAGTGTCTGAACGGTCTTCTTTGGTGAACTCCTCATAAGACTATTGCAATGAACATGTCTGAGCAAGTATCTCTGGAGTAAAATGTCAAGTCCTTCAGCATATGCCAAGAAGTGGTGGAGCTAGGTTAGATGGTAGAATTATTTTTAGCTTTTTGAGAATTCAGCACACTGATTTCCAGAGTAGATAGGGCAGCACCAGTTGGTAATACTACCAACAATGAATGAGGGTTGATTCCCTTTCCCCATACCACTCCAACATTGCTTGGCCATTATTTTCTTGATCTCTGACATTCTGAATGGGATGAGATAAAATTGCAAAGATTTTTAATTTGCATTTCTCTAATTTCTAGAGACCATCAAACTTTTTTTGATATATGCTTAGTTTTTGTTTTGTTTTGTTTTTCTGTCTTTTGAGAGTCCTCTGTTCATATCCCAGGCCCATATTATGAATGGGTCATTTACTTTTTTGCTCTTTTGTTTTAATATATTCTATATATTCTAAATTTTAATCTTCTATCAGAAATGTAGCTGGTAAACATTCTCTCCCATTCTGCAGATTTTCTAATCACTTGATTGTTTCTTTAACCATACAGAAACTTTTTAGTTTTATGAAGCCCTACTTTTCATTTATTATACTTAATCTTTGGATACATGGATTCCTATTCAGAAAGTCTTTTTCTTCACCTATAATATTTAGGGTATGCCTAGGTTTTCTTCTAGTAGTTTCAGTGTTACAGATTTCACACGTAGGTCTTTGATTTGTGTGGAATTCTTTTTGTACAAGGCAATATATATCAGTCTAATTTCATGTTTCTTCATGTGGACATCCAATTTCCCTAGCAGCATTTGTTGAAGATCTTTGTTGTCTCCAACATTGCTTTTGGTATCTTTGTCAAATATTAAATGGCTGAAGTTGTGTGGACTCTTGTTAGGTCTTCAGTTCTGTTCCATTGGCCTGCATGTCTGCTTTTGTGCTGGTGTCATATTGTTTATATTACTATGGTTCTATAATATATCTTAAGATTTGGAATGGTAATCCCACTAATATTGTTCTTTTTGCTCAGGGTTGTTTATGCTAGGTGCCAAGAACTCCATTTACCCAGAAATGAGCTCATGCTAGACTATAGAAGGATACCTAGAGGTTAGATAAAAGGCAGCATTCTATGGGAACTTGTAAAACTTGTTTAGTTCAGCAAAAGGAATCATTTCCCTTGCCTCTGGCAAAAGTGAGTTGGCTCTCCATTGGCATATACTTTGGCAGCCATCAGCATATCAAAGTCCAATCTATCCTGCAAGGTTCCTCAGTCCCTACTCATAAGCAGCTGTTATACCTTTCAAACTACTCCAGCCTTCTAGCCTTTTCCTCCCCCATCTACTCACCCTCCCTACAACCCATGTGATTTTCCCATTCTGTGTCCTCTCTCGCAGACTGCCCTGGCTGAATGAAAGAAAAAAAAAAGAGTGCAAGAAGTATGGTTAAAGAGAAAGTTTAATGTTGAAAAGAGGGAGAGAATAGTCAGAGGTATCTGGAAGTGTCCAGATTGAACCAGGCCAGTAGACTGAACAGAACCATGAGAGGAACGGGGAGTGAGAGAAGAAGAGAAAGAGAGAGTAGTGTAGTGAGTAGCCATCCCAGCCTTGGCCTGGAAGTTCCAACCCCCACTGAGGCTTCGGTAATGGTCACACCCACAAGGCTAGGCAGAGGAGGAAGCGGAAGACCCAAGAGAGAGAGGAGGGGCACGCTCTCTTGGTTCGGGGACGCTGGACACAGGAGGTAGACTGAGCAGAGTTCTCTAGAGAACACCGCCGGACTGCACCATACCTTTGTCAGACCCTGCAACCTATCCCTTCATTTGTAAGTTACCCCACAAAATAAACCTCCCTTTTAACTACAAGGAGTGGCCTTAATAATTTCACTAATAGAGTAGAGAGGGAGGCCTAAGAGGTCAGGAGCTAGCCAGGACAGCAAAAGAGCAAGAGATCCCAGAGCCAAGAAGATATGTAGCTAAAAGGACTGGGTTATACAGGGATCAGAGAAGCAGGGGGAAGGAAATGAAGCTCCAGGGTTGGAGAGGTTTAAAGTAGGGAATGGATATGACAGCCTAGATGACTCAGTAACAGGTGGGGACCAAGGGAATCTAGAGGCTAGCATAGATCTTGATATGCCAATAAGCACCACAGGCATAGGTTAATGAAAAAGACATATGTCTCTTTTGCAATAAGATAAGAGATAAGGAGAATGATTCCTTTTAACAAGTAGGAACTATCTTTTTCAGTCTCTGCAGGAATGCTGGCTTTTGTCTAAATGCGAGGCTGGCAAAAGGAATTTCTTGAGACCTAATACTGGAAGTATCTAGTCTCTTTCTCTCTGCTCTCGACTCTTCCAGGTGCCTATGAGTATTCTCCTTTCTTAGTTAAAATAAAAATCTTTCTCTTAATAGAGTGGCCATTTCAGCAGTTTCTTTAGTGAGTCCCCTTGAAAACAGTTTTGGCTATACAGGGTCTTTTGTGGTTCCTTATGAATTTTACAATAGTCTCTTCTTTCTCTGTGAAGAATGAGAAGTCAAGGATCTTGGAGGTGAACCTAAACTGCCAGTTTACTAAACCAGCACCATCTCTAACAACATTCTGAATATTTGTCCTTATTCCCTCAGATAAGTTTAGTCCTCACTCTCATCAAGGGAAGTTGTCTTTGCAATACGGGAAGACCATTACAGAAGACCACAACCAGTAAACATGCTGTTGTGTAGCACACTCTAAAAAAGAGAAACCTGTAATACAAGTCCTAAACCTAAGGCTAGGGATTATTGTGGAACAGGGAATGGAAAGACTGTAAGACCCAGAGGAAAAGGGCATTTGCTAAGAGATTGTGTCTCTTAGGAATGCCAGACATCAGAAGCTACACCCATAAAGTCCAACCAACATGAGTACCAAAACATAAGCTGAACAAGGACAATAACAGACTAATTACGGCTAATGCTAATGTGGCCAAGAAAAGCCCACCTAGGGAGGATGTCAGGGCAGGACCAGTAAGGATCAGGGGAGGATGGTCAGAGGAGAGGAGGCCCTGGGATCCCTGTAATATGTCCAACCCAGAATCCCTTAGCAGAACCCTAGCTCTAGGAAAGTCTGTCACTTTTACTCTCTGTGTGTCTGCTGCCATCCTTTCTCTTCAGCTTAATCATCTTAATCTTCCGCCTTTTCTGGTTATACAATTTTGTGTTTGTTTCATTGAACAAACTTAGGGGTTCCTTAGATAACCCTGTACTCGAAGACCCCTGAAACATACACACATGCACACAATACACACACTCACAAACCTGAGCTCACCATAGATATCATCATAATAACCAGACCAGCCCTGGGGAAATGTTAGGAAGAATGAAGGGAGGACTATAAGAGTTCTCAAGTTGAAGAGATGGTGCCCACAAACAGAAAGAAGCTAGGAGTCACTACTGACTTTTTACCAGACTGCCATATAATACTTTATATTAACCCTGTTAATTACCCTTAAAATGATTGAAGCTATTTAGGCATGAATAATTTCCTAGAAACCAGTAGTATTTTATACTCGACTTTATTGTTTATTATTCTGTTGTGACTGGGCCTCATATAGCCCTGACTGAGCTCATACTCATTATTTAGCAGATGATAACTTGAACTTCTGGTCCGCCTTCCTCCACCTCTCCAATTAATAGGTATGCACTAACCCCTCAGTTTATGTAGTGTTGGGGATGCACTCCAGGGACTCATTCATGATAGAAAGCACTCTACCAACCTAGCCACACTGCTAGTCCATACACTGTAGGTTCTAATTTAATTCTATAAATATTCAGTCCCATATAATTTTCACTATGGTATTTATCTTTTGAGGACTTGAAGCTATTTACCCCATATAAGTACCAAATCCTGTACCTAGGGCTCCTATGTTTTCCTCTATAGCTTCATGCCAGTATCTTGGCTCCTAGGCCTCAGAATCAATGCCTAGGGTATTGTTATAACTATCTATATAAGCAGCTTAAATTTAGCTTTGCATATCAGATAATGTTCTAGTATAATTCATTTCTGTTTCTTTGAGAAAGAAAGAAAGGAAGGAAGGAAGGAAGGAAGAAAGAAAGAGAGGAAGGGAGGGAGGAAGGAAGAAAGAAAGAAAGAAAGAAAAGAAAGAAAAAGAAAGGAAGAAAGGAAGAAAGAAAGAAAGAAAGAAAGAAAGAAAGAAAGAAAGAAAAAGAAAGATGATGACAAAAAGCAACTTGTAGGAAAAGGGTTTATTTATTTATTTATTTATTTTGGTTTACAATTCCAGGTGACAGTCTACCATTGCAGAGAAATTAAGGCAGAACTTGAAGCAGTAGTCACATTCTCATCCTGTTGGGTCTAGGAGTCACATAAATATTGAGAACAAGGCCACTAAAGTCAGATGAGCAGAAGCAACTTTATTCTATCACAGCAGGGTACCAGAACTACTAACTAGTTAGGGCCATGGGCATGTGATGAGGAAGTCATGTGGTTGGGTTTACAGCCAATGAGAAAGCAGAACAGAAAGGCATTAAAAAGACAGGACACAAAAAGGTTTCTCTCTCTCTCTCTCTCTCTCTCTCTCTCTCTCTCTCTCGGGAATGGTAGCAGGGAGTGGTAAGATTAGGTGGTCTTAGCTCTTGGCTATTGCTCTATCTTTGGGCTTTTACCTCTTTATTTGGCTCTGTGTTTCTTATTTAATAAGACCATTTAGACTTACATCTACAGGCATGTCGGGTTCGGACACCAACACATTGAACTGAGGAACTAGCTTCTTTTTAAAGCAAAAGTTAGAAGTAGAGGGGTCAGGGGTGATATAAGAAAGAATTTTTACAATTTGAGGTTAAGTATGTCAGTACATTCTGGGAATTCACAACTTGTAATAACATTTTACAACTGGTAGTAAAATTTGTGATAACAAGGTGTTTGTACAAGTTTAACAGGGGGTTTATAAAAGCTTGTTTTCATAAGTCTGTGGTTATCTTAACACAGCTCTTGACACAGCTGGGGTCTTATGTTAGGTTTTAACCAACTGTTCTTCTACAAAGAATATGGAACAAGGGTCGTGCAACAGAAGGGGGTAGGTGACTAATGTTTTTGAATTACTGTGGACTCCACAATCCACACAAATGTATACATACTTAGTGTTCAGCTAACACTAGACACAACTATACAGTTCAGGCCCCAAACTAAGAACCATGCCATTTACTTTAGGCTGGATGTGCCCGTATCAAATTGAAGTATCAAGACAATTCCCCCATAGACATGTGTACAGCCTAAGCTGAACTGGATAATACTTCAATGAGACTTTCTTACCAGGTTGTGTCAGCTTAGAAATTAAAGCTAAACATTACAAGTGACTAGTTAAGGAGGTCCAGAGACCAACCAGCCACCTTCTCTACCTTTTTCGCTCACTATTTTTATTGTTAAAAAGGTAAAAGTGGTTGAGTATTTGCCAATGAATATGGAAAAAGAGAGAGTTTCTTTTTCCAAGTCTTGTCTTACTCATTAAACCATTTTTTTTTTAGGTTTCCCACACAAATATCCTTCAGGGATGGCCTCAGGGAAAGCTGTGAAATTCTCCTCTGTTCTAGAACTTCTTGCTTATTCTTCCCCTCACTCTGGATAAAGTCTCATCCACTTCTGCTGCTTATTAATTCTCCCTCCTAAAACTCTACATGGTTATGTGCCTGAAAACTTACCCCAGTTTGCAATTCAAAAGCAGAGTTACTGTGCTTATGACCCCCTTTCTGTTACAAGTGCAGTAGGATATCATCACAAGGGTCCACACTGAGGCAGGGATATGTTCTGAAATCAACAGAGAATGATCTGTGGTACATAAAATTAAATCCGCTTCTCTTCACTGTTAACCTTAATATTAGTTCTCTATGTCTTCATTTTCAAATCACTATGCTTTTTAAAAAATATTCTATAAAGATACTTTATAGGTTTGCAGAGATGGTTCAGTAAGCACTTGCTGCACAAGCATGAAGACTTGAGTGGGAATTCTTAGAACTCCCTTGGGTGTGATGTTGCCCATGCCTACAACCTCAGCTCTTCGAGGGTCAGAGATAGGCAGAAAGAGAGATTTTCTGGGATGTGCTGGCTCATAGGGAGACACAGGGATTTTCTGGGGTGTGCTGGTTCATAGGGAGAGACTGGAATTTTCTGAAGTGTGCTGGTTCTTAATAGAGTCAGTGAAAGAATAGAACCAATTCCAACAGAATCAAACTGCTCATGTCTTCCTCTGGCCTGAACACACACACAAACAGAGAGACAGAGAGATAGAGAGGCAAATATACCATACCTGTATACATATACAAACAAAATAAAATGAAATATTTGAAAAACAGCCTTAAAACCATTAGATTGAGTGCTGTTTTCTAGATGCAATTAAAGAAATATTGAGTAGTTTCTAGTCTAGTCAAAATCCACCAAGGAAGGTGAATAATTAGAACAAAGGAACCAGAGTGGATGAGCTCTGGCCAGGTCTATATTCAGGTTCCCAGGAAATGGCCCACAATCAAATATGGGCTTAAGAAGGAAACCCACAGTTCATTGCATTTCCCATCAGGTCCAGTCAGTAGCAAGCATACATCCTGACATATTTCCTGCCTGTGTACTCCCTGCTCACATGTAATCAAGCACACCTGGGGCAGATGGGTCAAACAAACTTGTTTAGGGGAGGAAAAACAAGTGACTTGTTATTTCCCATAAAAATTAGCCTCCAGCATTTCGAGAACTATCTGTCCTTGTACAAGGGGCTTGCAGATCAGAGGCATTTGTGTTTCACAGATCTCTAAGGCATAGTAGTTAAAACTGGAAGTGTAACTTTGGCTCTCACACAGAGGCAGAAGAATCACATGAAAGAGTGGCTAGCTCGTCCCTGCCTCAACAAGGTGGAAGGACGGAATTGACTCCTGACAGTTGTTCTCTGACCTACACACACATACTGTGTAGCATATGTGTATTCCATCCCCCAGGCTGTGCCTGTTCCTCTCCGTAGACATACATTTCTCCCATTTCTAGAACTGAGAAATCTGCTTAGGGAAGGTGAAAAAATGAAGCAGGTTCTGAGAAAAGGAAACATAAGTTACAGAGAAGTCTAAGTTTCCCTTTGATCCCTCTCTCTCTCTCTCTCTCTCTCTCTCTCTCTCTCTCTCTCTCTCTCTCTTTCAAGAGTAAAGAGTCTAAACCATACACAATTGAAAAATGAACAGTGAGACCTTAGTTCCATTGGTAAGGAAATGACATAATATCCTTCAGGAAAATAATAGGCCACATCCAGTGGGAGCGGGAATTGCCTTCTCTACCCCTGTGTGTTCCCTCCTCTGTGCTTCTCCCGGGTCAGACACTTCAGAAAAGGAACATGCTTTTCTCAGAGGTCCATTTTATCCCGAGTTCCATCTGTTAACAGGTAGGTACCTGAGATAAGAATATGTGCAGGTAGCAAGACAGTTGTGTAGCTTGATCTGCTTTGGGGTCCCCCTGGCAGTAGGATCAGAATCCATCACCATTGCATGAGCTGGCTGTTTGGAGCCCACTACCTATGATGGGACACCTCATGCAGCCTTGAGGCAGGGTGGGGGGCGGCTTGGACCTGCCTCTACTGGATAGGCCTCCCTTCTTGGATAGGGAATAGGGGGGTATTGGGAGGGGGAGGCAGGAGGGGCAGGAGGAGGGAAGAGGGCATCTTTGGTATGTAAAATGAATAAAAACATTTCTTAAAAAAAAAGAATATGTGCAGGGGTTAATCACCTCTCAAGTTGCAAAGTGTACCAGGTGGAAGGGGATCAGTGCTATCTGCAAGAATCTCTGTCCAGGAAGATCCTGATCTGGTTTAAGATTTCCTAGTGAGTGCCTCCCATCCACCATCACCATCAGTTGTTCCTTATGACATGGCAGGGAAGGCATCTGCCCTCAGGAAGCAGAGTGGAGTAGGAAATGGGGCAGAACTCTAAAACACCCAGGGACCCACTTCCTGTATCAAGGCTCCACCTTCTAAAGGTTCTACAACCTTCCCAAATAGTGCCACAATTTGGGTAGCAAGTATTCAAACACACGAATCTAAAGAGACATTTCACATTCAAACCACAACAGTCTGTCAGCTATGGAAATGGGGGTCTTCAGCACAGGCCAAGGAAAGCAAGAAGCAATGTTTGCCCTTCTCATGCCACCACCAGAAGGAAGGCAACTGCCCTCTGCGCTCCTCTGCCTTGAGGATGTTAGAGTCTCCAGCCTCCAGAGTGTCAAAAGAATGGATTTTTATGTGCTGAGTGACTATGTCTGTGGTTACCTGTCATGAAAACTATAAGTTAATTCAGAGGCTGATGAGAACTGTCCCAGGTACAGTTCGTCTATGACACAGTGAGGCTGAGATCTGTGACAGCAATTGTAGGGATTACTGTGAAATGTGCAGGAGATGAGCTGAAGATGCTCCTGGTGTGCACCATCTGCCTTGAAGACTTCAGAAACAGAAACAGGAGTCATTGAAACTCATTCCTTAGTGTAAATACCAGTGTGCTATCGAGGGCCTGGAGGTAAATTGCACATTACTGCATGGCAGTACTGCTTCTTTTTCTTTCTCCTTGAACATTTGTCCCATGGGACATAAAACTGAAAAACTTGAAACTAAGTAGGAACTTAACCAGCCTGGCAGCAAGCAGTAATTTCTCTCTGTTGTCAATTTTCAGCTGTGGCAAAGGGAACTTGAATCTGGGCCACAGGAAATCCAGGTATAAGAGAATGACCATTTTTCTAAAGAACCTAGCATTCTTTTCCTATGAATAAAATTTTGCCAGGCATATGACTACTGAAAAATATAACATATCCATTACAGTTTTTGAAACTCTTGCTTGAAAGTCTGAGATTGGCTTATACCCTCAAGTATAGCAACCTTTCTTTACTTCCCACATCCAGTGGATTGAGGGAGATTGTCTCAGATTCTTCTCCCCAGAGGAGGTGGGGATCTTTTGGATCTATAGTGGATATATCCTAGTTTTTTTTTTTATGTTTTATTTTATATAGATATAGTTTTGTTTGTTTGTTTGTTTGTTTTTCCAAGACAAGGTTTCTCTGGGTAACCTTGGCTGGCCTGGAACTTACCCTGTAGACCAGAGTGCTGACCTTGAACTCAGATATTCCCCTGCCTCTGTCTCCTGAGTGCTGGGATTAAAGCATGCAACACCTCGGCCTGGCTTATTAGCATATATTAATTTGCTAATGACGGATTTGTTGTGACGTTTTCAGTAGGTGTATCAAGTGTGATCTGGCCATCACTCCCTCTCACTTTCCTCATCTATGCTCCTCCCGCTCTCACAGCTCCCTCCCCTCTTCCACATTCCTCCCTGTCTACCCTCACACCTTTTCTTTCTTTTAGAACGCCACATGTTCCACTGGGCTTGCTCACAGGAGTGTGGGTGAAGGGTAAGGATGGACACCTTACTGGTGGCTACACAGTTAAATCAATAATTCTGCATAAATCCTCAGGAAGGAACAAGTCTCGTGAGAGGATGGAATGTTGATGAGCCAGTTGTGCGTAGTCTTCTACAGGTAATCCGAGCTGCTATGAGTTCAAGAGTAAGATGGGCTGGCTAGTTTATGTCGACTTGACATAGGCTAAAGTGATTTAAGAAGTGAGAACCTCAATTAAAAAAAAAAACAAAAAACAAAAAACAGCTTCCAAAGGCTGTAGCAAGCCTGTGGGGCATTTTCTTAATTAATTACTAATGTAGGAGGGCCCAGCCCAGTTTACTTTCGGTCACTCCAGGGCTAGTGGTCCTGAGTTCCTAAGAAAGCAGGCTAGTCAGGTGGTGGTGGTGCATGTCTTTAATCCCAGCACTCAGGAGACAGAGGCAGGCAGATCTCTGTGAGTTCAAGGTCAGCCTGGGATACAGAGTGACTTCTAGGAAAGGCACAAAACTACACAGAGAAATCTTGTCTCAAAAAACCAAAAAGAAAAAGAAAAAGAAAGCAGGCTAAACCACACAGAGGAAGCCAGTAAGCAGTAGTCCTCCTTGGCCTCTGCATCAGCCTGTTTCCAGGTTCCTGCCCTGCTTGAGCTCCTGTCCTGAAAGTCCTTCAGTGATGGACCACAAGGTGGAAGTGCAAACCAAACCAACCCTTGCCTCCCCAACTGACTTTCTGTCATGGTGTTTCATCATAGTGGTAATAATCCTGGACAGCCCCATCAGATCTGATAAAAATTATTCCAAAACCCTCCCCCCTCCACCTCCTTCTGCCCTTATATCCCAGATTTAAATTCAGTGAGGACATATGACCACCTTAGGATGTCCTATCTTCTACAGTGCAGCATTTTACAACAGAAAAATGTTTTGTTTTGTGGTGTCTCTGTTTCAAAGACCACAATAGTCAAATGGTATTGGGAGACAAATGCATCACATCTTTCAGAACAGTTCGTGGAGATCTAGATTCAGCTACAGGTAATGTGTGTTACAGAGACCTAGGTTAGCAGGTCTTTGTATCAGTCTTGTATTGTTCTAAACACACACACACAACACACACACACACACACACACACACACACACACACACACACACACACACGTGAGCGGGCACATATCATCCCATGCCCTTCTTGGCTTGTAAGAAGGGAGGTGTACAAACTCACAAGACATACTGTATCCCAAGTCCGGTTTGATTCCTCTGTGGGTATACTGCTGCTTCATCTTTTAAAAGGTGACAGCAGGAGCTGATAAGGGCTCAGCTGGTAGGGTGCCTGCTGCTCAAACCTGAGGATTTAGTTTAATTCCCAACACGACATGAGATCTGGGCATCACACTCAATATCAATACCCAGTGCTAGAGACACAGAAACAAGATGGTGCTAGGCCTTGCTGGCCATGCAGTCTAGTCAAATCTGTAAGCTCCAGATTCAGGAGGGACCCTGTTTTCAAAAATAAGATGTAGATTGACTTAGGAAACATATGACTTCAGTCTCTGGCCTCCACATATGTACACATGCAAATGTGCTTAAACATATGTACATATGTGCACATAAATACCAGCATACACACAAACAATAAAAGATGCAGGTCTAGGACAATGAGCATTTAGCCTTTATTATTTTTCACTGAGAGAAATATGTGATTTCATAGGGTTCTTAATGAGTCCAGCTAGTCCTGACCTTTTATTATGTACGCCTATTGATTTACATGTGTTCCAGGTTCTTCAAATGCAGATCCCTTCAGGAAAATCCAAGTACTCACATTTATCTGATCTGAGAGAAGAATGTGGGGTGATCACCACTGCCTCTGCCTCCGGGAAACTTGTCTTGCTTCCTTTTTTGATCCTCGTGACCCTGGGGCAGCTGGAAAAAGACTAACAAGAATATATGTATATACAAAACTTCCACTCAGCTTATACTAACAAGCCTCACTTGATGTATTATAATCTTTAAGATACTTATCATGGTAGAGGAATATTGTGTAGAGTCCACAATAATTCAAAAATGTTAGTCACCTATCCCCCTTTTTCTGTTACATGACCCTTGTCCCATATTCTCTGAGGGTACGAGAAGAACAGTTGGTTAAAAACTAAGTCAGGACCCCAACTGTGTCTAGGGCTGTGTTAAGATAACCACAGACTTGTGTAAACAAACTTTTATAACCCCCCTGTTAAGCTTTGTACAAACACCTTGTTATCACAAATTATACTACTAGTTGTAAAATGTTATCACAAGTTGCAAATTCCTCGAAATGTACCAATACATTTAACCTCACATTGTAAAAATTCTTTCTTATATCTCCTCTGACCCCTCTACTTGTGACTTTTGCTTTAAAAAGAACCTACTCCCTTGGTTCAGTGTCATGGTGTTAGAACCCAACCTGCCTGTGGCCCTAACTAGTTAGAAGCTCTTGTACCCTGTGGTGATGGAATAAAGTTGCCTCTGCTCATCTAACTTTGGTGGCCTCATCCTGAATATCTGTGCAACTTCCAGCCCCAAAGACTGTCCCTTTGTAGTGCTCTTATTTCAGCATCTCACATTGCAGGTGGGGTAATGGGGAGCAGGACAAAGAGAAGATAAACTATTTAACTATAGTAATGAAACTTTGTTCTGGAAGAAAGAGTAGTGTATAGGAATAGGGTATAGTGAGTTAGGACATCCTAGAGTTCTGCAAGATAAACTTTAGTCCTAAAAGCTGACCTTCTCCTCTGTAGGAAAATAATTACATACCCTTTCCAAGAACCTTTGTTTGGGGCTGGAAATATGGCTCAACATTAAAGAAGATTTTACAGTTTTTACAGAGGATCCAGGTTTGATTCCCATCCACTTCCATTCACAATCATCAGTAACTCCAGTGCCTGAGGAGCCAACACACTCTTCTAACCTTCAGGCCAACATGTAGTGTACATACGTGCATACAGGCAAAATACTTACAGACATGAAATAATAAAATAAATCTTAAAATGTTTAAAAAATCTTGGTTTTGAGTAAAGAGGACAACATTTTTATGGGTGTCTTGGAGTTTTCATGGTGCTGGTGATTAGATTTAGAGTCCTGTGATGGCCAGGTGGTTCCACGACTGTGCTATCTCCATAGTTCCCTCAGTAACACTTTGTTTTGACTGTGGCTGATACAATATATTTCTTATTTTAAGTCATAAGATGAACATAATTCCTTTAAAAAGATGGTAGTGGAAATAACACAGGGATGGAAATAAAGTGAACCTTCTTAGCTTCTTCTACGCTGTTACTGAAACCACAAGAACAAAGGAGGTGGTTGTAGTTGTACAAAATTAGGATCCTGTGATGCTGGTTGAGTGTTTCTCAAAAGGGGCATAAACAATAAGATCACCATAGGCTGCCCCCTCTCTGTCATACCTGTGTAGTTCCCAGGTAATAAGAGACCACCTGGAATAGTGATGTGAGCTGGAGACACATTCAAAGACAGTCTCTAAGAGATTATACTTTATGTCCTCACCCTCTGGACATGATCACCCAAGAGATCTTTGCAATCTAGGTGCAAGTGCATGTGGACATATTAAAGTAAGAGGATGAAGGAGAAGTAGTCAGGAAAATCTCTGCAAAGCTAACTTTTATCAAACCAGCAATCATTGCATCTATGTATAGGCAAGATGATCAATCCATACTTATGTCTCTGCTCCTCTCTCACTGCGCTTCTGAAGACATTTCTCTGAACTAAAAGGCTGTATTTGTCAAGTAAGAAATAGAGGAGGAAATACTGAAATACTTAAAAGACATCTTGTTGGGAACAGAAGGACTTAAAGCCAGTTTATGTTTAAAGAACATGGTGCTCAAAGGGATATACAGTATGAGTCAGCTATAATTTGTCTGACACTGGGCATCCAGTGGGGTTTATTAGCCAGCACAAAGTAGGCTGATATGGGGTATCAAAGTAAACTCTTTAAAGTAATCAGTGATGCAATCTGTTATATAAGTATATTTGACAGAGTGCCACCTTTGTGTGATTCTCTATAAAGATGGCTCTGTGGATAATTTAAGTCTTTGTCTGGTCTTCCACCTTTGGCAGCCAGCTTGCATGTTGTGTGTAAGCCTGTGTTCCTGATTCTATGTAGCCTGTTGTGTGAGACCCATATGTAGCCACCTGTGCCTGGGTACAAGCATCTGCTGCCTAGCAACCTTGTCTGCTGAATAGCATGTCATCTCTGCCTGAAGCTCCTCAAAGTCTTGTCAAACTCCTGATGACTTTTGCTTTAAGAAGAACCTACTCCCTTGGTTCAGTGTCATGGTGTTAGAACCCAACCAATGACTCAACTTCTTTCCTGTCTTGGACCTCACATTTTTCTTATTTTTCCCTCAAAACAAAGGTCCTTTGGAAAGATCATTTAACTGTTTTTCTTTAGAGGAAACTTGTGAGATATATACTAGTTCTCCAATGTGATGCCTGATCTTAATTGTCAACTTAACAGAATCTAGACTCACCTGAAAGATGGACCTCTGTGTAGCTAAAGTTTTCTCTGGTCCTGCCTAGCCCCATGGACCCCACAGCCACTTATAAAATAATCACTCAGAAGCTTATATTAATAATAAGTGCATGGCCATGGCTCAAGCCTTTTGCTAGCTAGCTTTTATATCTTAAATTAGACTGTAACTATTAATCTATATATTACCACATGTTCTGTGTCTTTGCCTGCACCCCATTACATGTTACTCCTTGGGCAACTGGCTGGCATCATTCTCATATTCTTCCTGTCTCCCTCTTTGAATTTCTCACCTGCCTCTAAACTGCCTTGCCATAAGCCAAATGGCTTTATTTATCAACCAATCAGAGCAACACATATTCACAGTGTACAGAAAGACATTCCCCCATCACCTCTGGGCACACCTGTGGCGATTATATTGATTGGGTTAATTGAGGTAGAAAGACCCTTCCATCCTCTTGGTACCACTTCCTGACTGGAATCCTGGATTGTACAAACAGGAAGGAACTGCGTAAAGGCAGGCATTTCATACTTTCTGCTTCCTGCGTATGAATGAAGAGTAACCAGCTGCTTCAAGCTCTTTCCATTGTGATTTCTCTGTCATTTACATTGAACTGTAAGATAAACCCTTACTCTCTTGAGTTGCTTTTGTTGGGTTATTTTATCATAGCAATTGAAAAATATATAAGACACCAAGAAATTAGTTGCCTTGTATTTTATCTTGGGAAATCCTGAAAATGAATTCTGATTCTAGAGAGATAGACTCTAATTCAATAAATTCTTATATTGAACCTCTTAATCTGAAGTTAAAATTCATACACACACACACACACACACACACACACACAAACACACACACAAACCCACAAAAAATTTGTACATTTGGGAAGTTCTAAATGTTGTTTAAAGAATACTCATAAAAAAATCAATACAAATTCTTACTCAAAATTTATGATACAATTCGTAACAGTAAAGATGGGACTTGTGGATGTGTTTCAGTTGGCAGAATGCTTGCTAACATATATGAAGCCCTGTGTTAGAGTCCCAACCCAGCATTAAACCAGGAATGGTGGCTCAAGCCTATAGTTCCCAGGCTTGAGATTTGGAAGTTCAAGATTATCCTTGTTTATGTAGCATGTTTGAGGCCAGCCTGGAACAAAGTCTCAAAAAACAAAAAAAGAATTGTACATATATAAGACATTACAGGGAATATAAGCAATTTGTGGTAAATACACTATGTGGGATTTTAAGCAGTCATAAAAACTATGTCTATATAAAATATGAAATGATACAAGTCAGTAGAATTGAATAAAAGCAAGTGATAAAATTTTACCATATCAACAAAATTGTCTTGAAAAACAGATCTTAAAAGACATCACTGCCACCAAGATGAAGTTTCAATTCTGAACATTTATGCCCCCCACACAAGGGCACCCACATATGTAAAGGAAACATTACTAAAGCTTAAATCACATATAAAACCCCAAACATTAGTAGTGGGAGACTTCAACACCCCACTTTCACCTCTGGACAGATCGGCCAAATTGAAACTTAACAGAGACATAATGGACTTAACTGATGTTATGGCTCACATGGACTTAGTTGATATCTACAGAACATTCCACCCAAACAAAAAAGAATATACCTTCTTCTCAGCACCCCATGGAACTTTCTCTAAAATTGACCACATACTTGGCCACAAAGAAATCTCAACAGATACAAAACAATTGGAATAACCTCCTGTGTTCTATCAGACCACCATGGTTTAAAGATAGATTTCAACCACAGAAAAAACTACAGAAATTCTACAATCTCATGGAAACTGAATAATGCTCAACTGAATCACCAATGAGTTAAGGAAGAAATAAAGAAAGAAAGTAAAGACTTCCTAGAGATCAATGAAAATGAATACACCACATACCCAAACTTATGGGATACTATGAAAGCAGTGCTAAAAGGGAAATTCATAGCACTGAATGCCCACATAAAGAAGCTGGAGAAATCTCACACTAGTGACTTGACAGCACAACTGAAAGCCCTTGAACAGGAAGAAGCAAAGTCTCCCAGGAGGAACAGACGCCAGGAAATTATCAAATTGAGAGCTGAAAACAATAAAATAGAAATAAAAAGAACAGTACAAAGGATTAATGAAACAAAGAGTAGGTTCTTTGAGAAGATCAACAAGATAGACAAGCCCTTATCCAAACTAACGAAAAGACAGAGAGAGAGCATCCAAATTAACAAAATCAGAAATGAAAAGGGGGACATAACAACAGACAATGAGGAAATCCAGAGAATCATTAGGTCATACTTCGAAAACCTCTACTCCACAAAACTGGAAAATCTAAAAGAAATGGATAATTTTCTGGATAGGTACCACATACCTAAGTTAAATCAAGACCAGATAAACTATTTAAATAGTCCAATAACCCTGAAGGAAATAGATTCAGTCATTAAAAGTCTCCCAACCAGAAAAAGCCTTGGACCTGATGGTTTCACTGCTGAATTCTACCAGATCTTCAAAGAAGACTTAATACCAATACTCTTTAAATTGTTCCACACAATAGAAGCAGAAGGTATATTACCAAACTCCTTCTATGAGGCTACAATTACCCTGATTCCTAAACCAAACAAAGATGCAACAAACAAAGAGAACTACAGACCAATCTCCCTCATGAACATTGATGCAAATCTCCTCAATAAATTCTGGCAAACAGACTCCAAGAACACATCAAATCAATTATCCACCATCATCAAGTAGGCTTCATCCCAGGGATGAAAGGGTGGTTCAACATACGAAAGTCCGTCAATGAAATACAACATATAAACAAACTCAAAGAAAAAAAAAAACACATGATAATCTCACTAGATGCAGAAAAGACATTTGACACAATCCAACACCCCTTCATGATAAAGGTCTTGGAGCAATCAGGAATACAGGGAACATACCTAAACATAATAAAGGCAATCTACAGCAAGCCAACAGCCAACATCAAATTAAATGGAGAGAAACTCAAAGCAATACCACTAAAATCAGGAACAAAGCAAGGCTGTCCCCTCTCCCCCGACTTGTTCAATATAGTACTTGAAGTTCTAGCCAGAGCAATAAGACAACACAAAGAGATTAAGGGGATACAAATTGGAAAGGAAGAAGTCAAACTCTCCCTATTTGCAGATGACATGTTAGTATACATGAGTGACCCCAAAAATTCAACCAAGGAACTGATACAGCTAATAAAAACCTTCAGCAACATTGCAGGATACAAGATCAACTCAAAAAAATCAGTAGCCTTTCTATATACAGTAGACAAACAGGCTGAGAAGGAAATCAGAGATACATCACCCTTTACAATAGCCACAAATGATATAAAATACCTTGGGGTTACTCTAACTAAGCATGTGAAGGACCTATATGACAAGAACTTTAAGTCCCTGAAAAAAGAAATTGAAGAAGATGTCAGAAAATGGAAAGATCTCCCATGCTCATGGATAGGCAGGATTAACATAGTAAAAATGGAGATCTTACCAAAAGCAATCTACAGATTCAACACAATTCCCATCAAATTACAAAAACAATTCTTCACAGATCTGGAAAGAATAATACTCAACTTCATATGGAAAAACAAAAAACCCAGGATAGCCAAAAGAATCCTGTACAATAAAACAACCTCTGGAGGCATCAAAATCCCCAACCTCAAGCACTACTATAGACCTACTGTAATAAAAACAGCTTGGTACTGGCATAAAAACCGACATGTTTGCCAATGGAATCAAATTGAAGACCCTGACATTAGGCTGCACACCTATGAATATATAACTTTTGACAAAGAAGCCAAAAATGTACAATGGAAAAAAGAATGCATCTTCAACAAATGGTGCTGGCATAACTGGATGTCAATGTGTAGAAGGGTGCAAATAGATCCATATCTGTCACCGTGCACAAAACTTAAATTCAAGTGGATCAAAGACCTCAACATAAATCCAGCTACTCTGAACCTGGTATTAGAGAAAGTAGAAAGTACTCTTGAATGCATTGGCACCAGAGAAAACTTTCTAAATATAACACCAGTAGCACAGACACTGAGAGAAACAATCAATCAATGGGACCTGCTGAAACTGAGAAGCTTTTGTAGAGCAAAGGACATAGTCAGCAAGACAAAGCGACAGCCTACAGAATGGGAAAATGTCTTCACCAACCCCACATCTGACAGAGGGTTGATATCCAGAATATATAAAGAACTCAAGAAATTAGATATCAAAATGCCCAACAGTCCAATTAAGAAATGGGCTATAGAACTAAACAGAGAATACTCCATAGAGGATGTTCAAATGGCTGAAAGACATTTAAGGAATTGCTCAACATCCCTAAGTATCTGGGAAATACAAATCAAAACAACTCTGAGATACCACCTTACACCTGTCAGAGTGGCTAATATCAAAAACACAGAAGACAGCTTATGCTGGAGAGGATGTGGAGCAAGGGGAACTCTCCTCCACTGCTGGTGGGAATGCAAGCTTGTACAGCCACTTTGGAAATCAATATGGTGCTTCCTTAGAAAATTGGGAATCCATCTCCCCCAGACCCAGCTATAGCACTCTTGGGCATATACCCAAGGAATGCAAAATCATACCGCAAGGCATTTGCTCAGCTATGTTTGTATCAGCTTTGTTTGTAACAGCCAGAACCTGGAAACAACCTAGATGCCCTTCAACTGAAGAATAGATAAAGAAAATATGGTACATATACACAATAGAGCACTACTCAGCAGAGAAAAATAATGACATTATGAGGTTTGAAGGGAAATGGATGGATCTAGAAAAAATCATCCTCAGTGAGGTAACCCAGACTCAGAAGGACAAACCTGGTATGTACTCACTCATAGTAGGATACTAGATGTAAAACAAAGATGACTAGACTGCTACACAACTCCATGGAGGCTACCTAGAAAACGGGAGCCTAGGAAAGACCCAAGGATAACCCAATGACAGAGAAATGGATGAGATCTACATGAACAACCTGGATGACAGTGGGAGTAATGAAGGGCAAGATTTGAGGGAAAGAAAGCTTAGGGGAGCAGGAGATCCCAGCTGGATCAAGAACAGAAAGGGAGAATGAGGGATAGCAGACCATGATAAATGAAGACCACATGAGAACAGGAATAGGCAGAGTGCTGGAGAGATCCCCAGAAATCCACAATGATATATCCTCTGTAGTCTGCTGGCAATGGTCAAGAGAAAGCCTGATGTGACCTAGTCTGGTGATCAGATGACTAAACACCCTAACTGTTGTCTTGGAACTCTCATCTAATAACTGATGGAAGTGGATGCAGAGATTCTCAGCCAGGCCCCAGATGGAGCTCCAGGTGTCCGTCTGTTAAGAAAGAGGAGGATCTGTAAGAGCGTGAATTGTTGAATCCAAGATTGCAAAAAGCACAGGGACAAATAGCCGAACAAATGGAAGCACATGAATTATGAACCAAAGGCTGTGGAGCCCCCAGCTTTATCAGGCCCTCTGGATAAGTGAGACTATTGAATAGCTTGATCTGTTTAGGAGGCACCCATTCTGTGGGACCAGGATCTGTCCTTAGTGCATGAGCTGGCTGTTTGAAACCTTGGGCTTACACAGGGACACTTTGCTCAGTCTGGAAGGAGGTGATGAGACCTGCCTGTACTGAATCCACCAGGTTTAAATGAATCCCCAGGGGTGCCTTGATCATTGAGGACATGGGAATGGAGGGGAGGGGCTGAGGGAAAGGGGGGGCTGGGTGCGGGAGTGGGGAGGACAGGGGAACCCATGGCTGATGTATAAAATTTAAAACACATAATAATAAAGAAAAATTTAAAAATTAAAAAAAAAGACATCACTGAATTATGGCTAGTTGTCAATTTGTTAACTATATACCATATGCATGAGTATGCTTTACACATGCCATCCCATTAGAATCTGAACACATTGAGATAAACATTCATACCGCATATGACAATATGACACCACATAGGATGATATGACAGCATACTTGTTTTAAAACACTCAGGTATTGATTTTGATATTGTTGTGACTTTATGTCTACCAGACTGAGTGAAATTACACAAAGATTTGGGCAGATGCTACTTCTGCAAAAGAATCTTATTCTTTAAAAATTAACATTTCATTTTACAATTTTTGTTTTTTATATGTAATCCTGAGTTACATAAGGCAATTTTCATGAACGCATGTAAATGCACATGGACATGTTTATCTTCTTTAAATAATATTTAAATCAGTAAGTATATATTCAATGAAGCAAACCGTGCTCCATGCTTGCTGGTGGGGCTCATATATTCAGTTTGTAATGAATGACCTTCCAGGAAGAAGAGAACATCTTCCCAACACTAACCTACACCTAAAATTACAACTTTTCCTTGATGTGCATCCTCCTGTGCTACCCTTCTCAATCAGATGAGCTAATTTCTAAAGAGAAAGCTACTCCTCTTTTCCTCCCTCCCTCCTCCTCAGTGATGGTTAATGTAGATTGTTAAGTTGACACCATCTGAAAACACCTGGTGAAAAAACTCAACATGTCTGTGAGGGTGTATCCAGTTTGGGTCAGCTGAGGTGGGAAGATCACCCTGAGTGTGTAGAGTATCATCCCAGGGACTGGGGTCCTGGACTGAATAAGAAGGAGAAAGTGATCAGAACACAGTGTTGATCACTCTCTGCTTCCTGACAGTGGATGCCATGTCACCAGATACCTCAAGTTCCAGCTGCTGTGCCATCCCCACAATGATGGACTGGACCCTCAAACTGTGAGCCTAAACAAACTCTTCATTTATTTGTTTTTGCTACAACAATGAACAAAGTAGCTAATATGGTCTCCCTCTTGGTCCTTCTGTCTTCCCTTCCTGCACATCTACACAAGAGTTTCTAAACATTTGATGGATTTTTGTCCTATCAAACCTTTTGTAACACTGGGTTTGTTGGTGTTCCTCAGTTTATTATAAGCTAGGGTTACCTGTGAACAGGAATCTCAATTGAGAAAAATGCCTCCATCAAATTGGCCTATAGGCAAGTCTGTGGAGAATTTCTGTCTTTAATAATTGGGGTGATAGGGCCCAGTATAGTATGGGCTATATCATCCCTAAGCATATGGTACAGAATGGCCTCAAAAATCAGCTGATTGCCAGGTAGTGGCACATGCCTGTAATCCCAGCACTCAGGAGGCAGAGGCAGGCAGATCACTATGAATTCGAGGCCAGCCTGATCTCCAAAGCGAGTTCCAGGAAAGGCGCAAAGCTACACAGAGAAACCCTGTTTCGAAAAACAAAAAACAAAAAACAAAAAACCAAACCAAAACAAAACAAAACAAAAAATCAGTTGATCAAGTCATAATAAGAAAAAAACAGTTGATCAAGTCATAATAAGCAATAAGCAAGCCAGTAAGTAGCATTCCCTGTGACCTCTTCTTCAGTTCCTGCCTCTAGGTTCCTACTTTGAGTTCCTTCCCCTTATTTGCTTCCATGATGTAGTAAAATAAATCGTTTCACTATGTGGTGAAATAAATCCTTTATTCCCCAGGCTGCTTTTAGTCACAGTGTTTTAGCACAGCAGAAGAATGCAAACTAGGACAAACACATATTTATTATACCCCACTCAGTAAATAACACACAGCTTAGCCAGACTGCCTCAAACATGCTCAGTTAGAACCACTAAAACTGAAGATTTGAAGGCTCACATGGACATGCTTTCAAATCTTTGTAAAGTCCAGAAATGTATTTGTTCACTAGAATAATAGTTCAATGATGTGCTCACCGTGTGTGTGTGTGTGTGTGTGTGTGTGTGTGTGTGTGTGCGTGCGCGCGCGCGCGTTGGTTGGTTTTGATTCCCTAGAGAATCTTGATTATTATAAATGTTGCTTCACAAAGTGATTGCACACAAGCAAAATCTTAAAAACAAGCATTTTAATTTAATTGACTCTGATCTTTCTGGAACTGATTCCCTGTTCTAGTTAGCTTTAGAAACACAGCTGATGCTTTCACAGTAATAAGAATATGCATAGTCGCTTGTGTTTGATCTTTGCATTATGAACACCATTGTGTAATGGGCAGTAGAGGACTCAGTAAGAAAAAGGCTGTCACCAAGTAGAAAGGGTACATACCATAAAGGCTCAAACAGGCCAGGAAGGCAGAAGGTCTCACATAAAGAGGCAAGTCTACTGCCCATGGTCCCCCACTATCTCCTAGGTCATTTCCTTAAAATCAAATGACAGAGAAAGTGAAATTCAATCATCTTTCCCAGATGTTTCTGCATGAATTGTAAGCTCCAAAAGGCATCAGGTATAATTAGGAATTCAAGTTTCTGGTATGTACCTTAGAAGCAAGAATGGGGCGATGCTTTGTAATAGGGAGGACTTCACGTAGTGCATGAAGATACTTCTTTTGATTGGACTGTGGAGCATCAGGCCTGTAACCATCCCGCCAGCAATGCAGATATTCTTAAAAGACACGTGTGCTTCTCCTTCTGTGTTAGACTGCTGACTTTAGGTTCTCCAAGGAAAGAGAACTTATCTAAGAATCTCACTCTGAGAGAAAGAAAAGGCTCAAGCCTGGTGCCAACCAGACCAAGAGTTCATTTCCTATGCAGAGATTCCATACCGTTTTAACAAGTTGTTAGATCACCTGCAAGAGAGACTAAGGCCCAGCCAGTGATGAATCAATGATGAGCAGGATCACACATTGACCAGAACTGCTAAGTGATGCATTGCTATCCCCTGTATTTAAAACTAAACATCATGTTAGGGTTCCAAGGATGGAGTTGGAGCATATGTAGACTTATTTATATCTTTTGCCAGTGTTGCCACATTCACTAATTTTTACTCTTACTTGTCTATTCTTGAGCTTATCATGGTAGACCTGTCAGGTCTTAGCCTCTGGCCATTTTTATAAGGAGCCTACCAGAGTGGACTACTCAGACACAGTTTGTAGCCAATTGAGTCTTTATTTCAGCCAGCTGGGAACTAAACTCAGGTATCTGGGACTTAAGTGTAGTCTGAGCATTTAGAGCAAGAGGCTTTTAAAGGCAAAAACCACATTTTGGCATCTCACTCTGCAACTGCAGGAGGAGGTTTGCACAAGCAGGCTGTTTAACAGAAGCTAAGATAGGTTAGCTGGGGTATTTTGGCCTCAGGTCCTAGAATAGAGACAGGTAATTTTCCATAGAATTCTCCATCAAGGAGATAAAATTCTAGTTAAACCTGAAATGGTCTCAGCAAGACTCCAAGATGGAGGAATCTCTGCACTGTCTTGCCCTGTCACACCATGACAGTACAAGTAACAGGGATGTGGTTCTGTATCAATCCATGGACTGTAGCCAACATTTGGTCAGGAAATTGGAAGGAATATGACTATAAATTTAATGCTATAAGGTCTGTGGAGAAGGTATGTAGATGGGCATTTTTGAATGAAGGAAACATTAAAATATTGGCATATTGTGTAAATATTGACCAAAGGGTGACCTTGGAAGAGGAAGCAATTTAATAGTAAGTGGATATTATTAGATCATGAGTCCTACTGTCCTATAGCCCAGCTGTCTATGTGGACACTGTTGCCTTTAGTTTCCCCTAGATCTTAAAAGGGTTGACCTCTCCTACCTAAGAGTCAACCTGGCCAAAGATGTGCAGCATAAGCTACTTAATAACTGTATCTGCTGCTTTATAGTGTAAGGGACCTCTCTCCCTTGAAAACCTTTAAGAATGAACCTCAGCTTTATCTGATGGCATGAAAGGTTGGCTCCTCAGAACCTTGCTGTTCAGACAGCAGAGTTAATGCTTCTCAGAAAACTCCTGCTGAAGGAGACTAATCTCAGCACCTTTATCAAACCTCCTCTCCTTTACTCCTAAAAGTTAACAGAAAAGATCTGTACAATGGAATAGTCAGTGCCTTTCTCCACCACTGATGCCATCACCTAATAGGTTCATAAGCAGTGTGGCCCTGTAGGCACTGATGGGGGTTATACGTGGGCTTAGTAACACACTTCCACTCAGTGTATCGGTTACTTTTCTTTATGCAGTAAGAAAATCATGACAAAAGCAACTTGATGAAGGACTTATTTGGGTTCCCAACTCAATTAGAAACTAGGAGAACTAGGAGTCAGTCAAATCTCCTGATTAGAGAGAGACAACACTGGCTAATAAAGATGGTGAATCTCCAAGATGGATGGTTCTTTACTAACCAAGATGTCTGACTTGTTCCTTACACACACACACACACACACACACACACACACACACACACACACACACCTCGGCCTAAGGTGAAAGCCTGGAAGCTTAACACAAAGACAAGGAGGGCTTTTTCTCCTCAGCTGGGCCCTCCTGCTGATAGAACATTCAGACAAGTTTCATGCCAGATCCTGACATACAACAAAGTTGTGGGACAATCAGTCACTTTACCCTATCTGTGTTCAAAAGCACTGATTCAAAATTAGGAGCAGATGACCCCTACAAAATCTTTAAAAGCACTAGCCCTTAAGAGGAGAGTGGATTTCACGCACCCAAGTCCCTGCTATGATCAGCATAGGCTCTCTCTTCTATCTGTGTCTCTTTCTGTATGTGTGTCTCTATCTTTGTCTGTCTGACTCTGTCTCTCTTACTGTGTGTGTGTGTGTGTGTGTGTGTGTGTGTGTGTGTGTGTGTGTGTGTGTGTTTGTGTTTCTTCTCCCATAATAAAAGAATAAAAGCTTTTCTTCACTGGATGATTCTGTCTGCTATGTCTGAGACTTTCCCCGTGGCTATCAGTTGTCCTCAAGACTTTCCCCTGCCTTTCAGTTCTTTAACTGGCAGAGAAAACTAACCTGATCAAGACCACAGATGGTTTCACAAGGATAAAGTCCATCATGGTATGACAAGCGTGGTGGCAGGTGCATGACGCACATCATATCTGCAGTCAGGAGGTAGCTTTCTCCTTTCTATTCAGTCTGGGATCACAGCCACTCAAGGTGAGGCTTTCCACCTTAAGTTACATAATCTAGATGCTTCATCACAGACATGTCCAGAAGCTTGTCTTCTACGTGATTCTAGAGCCTGCCAATTGAGGAACAGTATTAAACATCACACTTACTTAGGCTAACTGGCTACAGACACTGCTGAGTATAATATTCTACCAGGAGCAAAAAAAGACTTATTCTGAACTATGGGAACAGTCTTTAGAGGTACCAACGAGTTACTCAGTAGCTGACCAATGGCCATGGGACACTTCCATAATGGAAGGGCAGCATTTTGGTTTTGATGGGTTAGTTGGTTTACTTACACATTTCCTTTCTCTGCTTACAATGCATGTTCACACCTGGTGGTTGCCATTATTAACTTCGTTTCTAAAAAAGGAAAAGAAAGATGAAGTGAGATTTCCTCCCAACCTGGACACCAACTCAAGTGATATATTTTTCTTTCTTTTCAACATCCTAGTATCTCTTGCTGATGTGATTTTGTACACAGAGTGATATTCTTTCTCTATTGAGGTTTAAATTATGTTTAGAATAATTTATGGTTTATCTCCCATCCTTTTTTTTTAAATTTTGAACCATTGCTAAAGAGATTCTATAAGCATGCTATAAGGATTTTGGAAATAAACTATTTCAAAAACAATTGACAATTTTATAGCAGAATCATGAAATCTATACACTAACAGAGATAATCAAAATTGTTTTTTGCTTTTATAATGCTGTAAGTCTAGGCCTGGGCATGATCCACACTTGAAAGAGTGCTTGCTTAGTATGCACAAAGTCTTGTGTCAAATTCCCAGCATCATATATACTGGGCATAGTTGTGCAAGCCTGGAATCCTAGCACTTCAGAGGTAGGATCAGATGATCAGAAATTCAAGGTCATCCTCAGGTATATAAGTGGTTTCCAGGCCAACCTGAGATATATGAGACAGTATCTCTCAAGTGTGCTGTAAAACTTTATATCTTTTGAAATCCTGATTGGTGTGTTTATGACCTCTAGTACCATTTTCAATATAGATGTTTTCTCAGAAGGCAACTCATCTCTGTAGAACTTGTACAGAGTTGTCATCACATCTTCCCTCTAAGTCATTCAATAAGGACTCTGATACTTTTGTTTGTAGGACTGAAACTCAGGAAGGAAATCTCAATGAAGGACTGTCTCCATTTACTTGGCCTATGAACATGTGTGTGAGGATTTTCTTAGCTGGGTTATTTGATGTGAGAAGACCCATCCTGAAAGTGGGCCCCAGCATTTCTTGGGCTGGACCCTGGAATGAATGGAAAGGAGAAATGAAGTGGAGCACAGGTGTGAAGCCTCAGTTCATTGCTCTCTGCTCTTGACAGTGCTGGTGGGTGACCAGTTGTCCTAAGCTCTTCCACACTGAATTCCCTACAGTGATGGATACTAACCTGTGAGACAGACAAGCCCTGTATCCATATGTTCCTTCTTTTAAGAGTATTTTTGTCCCTTGAGCAGGAGAATGGGTGAAAATTAGAAGGAAGCTCTTCTTCTCTACATATTAATGCATAACGAAAGTCTGAGATATTTTTATCATGTCCATACACTAATAACATAACACAGGTCTGGGGCATTTTTGTTTTACCACAGGAATGAGTTTTCTCACTGAATTTCATTGGAATTTGGGGTATGAAGTCATGTATGCAAATGTCTTCATCTCCCATTGCTTATCTAATTTGTAAATTTCTCACCTGTGTGGAGTATGTGCCTATAACTGCACCACCAGGACAAATAACAGTGGTGACAATGAAAGCTAGTGTCTGCTTCCTGTTTTCTAATAGGAGGATTTGAATGCCTTTTCATTAAAGCCTGAGGAAGGCTTTTAAGTTTGGCATATTAAATATATTTATACAACTCTTGTGCATGTGGGTAAGGAGGGGACAGGAATGTCACCTCATGGAGTATCATGAGGATTAAAAGACATAATATATGGAATGCACTCAGAACAGTGCCTGACTCCTAGTAAATTCTTTTCAATGATGGATTTATAGGTTCCAATGCAGGAGGTATCCAGCTGTTCATTCCTCTTCAAAACTGCAGCTGTAAGTGGTTGTTATAGACATAAAGCACTTGGAATGAAGCTTGGCATGTAATGAGCTCAATATATGTAGGCTGTTAATATGCAGCAATATTGCAGAATTTCTTTCACAAAATATGCTAACATTTATACAAAGCTTTTGCTGAGCTTTCAAAATTGGTATATAAACATCATGTATTTTTAAAGTAATGTTAGATTTCAATGCATATATGTAGCGTGTTTTCTTTAAATGTATATTGTTTTAATTTATGTACATATTTCTGTTATAGTGTAAGTGTGTGTGTTTTGTGTTTCTGTGAGTGTGTGTGTGTGTGTGTGTGTGTGTGTGTGTGTGTGTGTGTGTGATGTGCATGCACACTACTTTTATTTAGGTACATGTGGAGGCCAGAAGAGGTACCTTTGGAGTGGCTTTTGAGAGTCACTCGATGTGGATAGTGAGAACCGAACATGGGTTCTCTGAAAGAGTAGAAAATGCTGTTAACCATTAAGCCCCCATGTGTATTCTTTAAATTGGATCATATAAACTCATGTCTCGAGCCTTTGTCATTTTTAAATGACCAAAGAATTCAAAAATCTCCTGCTAGCTTTGGCAATGTATAGAACATTATCTCTATCTACCACTACCCTACTGTGTGAAGGAACATTGGAGCCTACCTCTTTTGTCTAACTGTGCTCCTCATCATTGATGTCAACTTGTCTACCATCTGTCAGCTGCTAGACTCTCAGGTTATTTCCAATTCTTGCCATTGTCAATGTTGCTTAACAAAAGTTTTGCTGTGCTTTTGAAGATATTTTTCATGTCTGATCTACCACCATATACTGATACAGCATTTTTGCTAGTATTAATTCACTTACTTGCATGAAATCAATCTTGCACTGAAATTAAGTGTAATGCTGGTTTCAACCATTTTTGTTAGACATTTTAGAAGTCAGTATTGCAATAGAAATTGATATTAACTTTTCTTTTGATGACTTAACTGAATTTGGCTAAAATATTTTGCAAACTTCACAAAACTTAATATAATCTCTTCCTAAAGAGGAGCATCATAAAAGGAAAAAAAAAAACACATTGATGAGTTTCTTAAGAATTTAATCAATATAAATATTCATAAAAATTGCTGAAAATGTCCCTTTAAATGCTCTTGTGTTTTGTTTTGTTTTATGGTTTTTGACTTGTTTTCCTAATTCTTTCTTTAGTGCATTTGGACAGCCTTCTGCACAGCCTCATTGTTTCTAATCACTTTAATTATTGCAACTGAAATGCTTCAGCATTCTGTCTTTAGCTCCTGACTCTTCTCAAATTCCCTTTAACCTAGCACGTTCCACATGGTTTGCAGTTCTTCCAGGGGACCAGAGTTCAGTGCCCAGCACAAACATTTGGTGGCTCACAGTTATCTGGAGTTCTAATCCAGGAGGATCTGATATATTGTTTGATCTTCTGAAGGCACCTGCATGAAATGAATGCATCGCACATATATACATATGGGCACACACACACATACACAATCAAGTAAATTAACTTAAATAAAACTATAATCTCCCCCCAATAATGCCATCAACTGGTGACTAAATGTTCAAATACCTGAGCCTACAGAGCTATGTCTCATTCAGACCACTATAATCTGCAGCACAGGCTGGTCCCTCAATTACAGTCTTTCTGTTTTAGCATCACTAAGTGCTGGGGTTATATGTACTCACCTCCATACATGCCTTTTTTTTTTTGTTTTGTTTTTTTGTTTCACATGTCCATTCCTTTATGTAGCTCCTGAGACTTACATTCCTTTAGATTTTATAACATACAAGGGATTGAGGTCTTAAAAAAAAAAAAAAAAAAAAAAAAAAAAAACCTTAGACATTCATTATTATCATTTATCAAGTGATAACAAAAGGATGATGTAGCTTTTTATTTGTATATTTGGTTCTCTCTCTCTCTCTCCATTCTCTGTTTCTCTGTCAGTCTGTGTGTGTGTATATGTGTGTACATGTGTGTGCATGAATGTGGCAGCCAGTGACCAGTTCCAATGTTGCTCAATGGGAGCCTCCCTCTTTTTTCTTTTTGTTATTATTTTAACTTTATATTTGAACATCTAAATATATACAGTGAGAACTAATGAAATGTAAGAGGCATCAATGTGAAAATAAAAATTAATCTCAGTGAAAGCACCAGCACCAGCAGTGGAAAGTGACTCAGTTAAGGGCGGTGGACTTGGGTTTGGGAACCGAACTCAGGAAGAACAGTAAATGATATGCAGGGTGCTGGGGCTACAGCGGGTCTGAGAAGAGTCAAGCACTAAAGACAGGACACTGAAGCGTTTCAGCAGCAGTAACTGAAGTGGTTAGAAACAATGAAGATGTGCAGAAGGCACTGAAGGAAATTAGGAAAACAGGTCAGAAACAATAAACACAATGAAACCTCCTTCAGCTTCAGCTCCTGGATTGCTGACATCTTTCAGCCTCTACAGGCCCTAATGTACACAGTGCATATATATGCCAGCATATCACCAATACACATACATTTTTAAAAATTTAAAAATGTTTTAAAATATCAGAACAAATCAATTAGCATTAGTAAACAGAAGAGGATAAATATGTGGAAATAAAGTAAAATAGCAATTGATAACAGAAAAACATCTGAAATTGTGTGTCATAAATGGTCAGATACTATAACCAAATTATGAGAAAGAAAATCTGATGGTTCATACTCAAAATAAAAATATTTTATGTCAATTTATGAAGTATGATCCTAATTAGTCTTAATCAATAAAAACCCAGAGTCAGATATTGAGAGTTAAAGCAAAAAGCTGAGAGGAGAGCAGCCAGCCACCAGAAACTTTTTTACCAAAGCTCAGACCAAATGAGGAGATCCTGTCTCTACAAATTCTCAGCCTGAATTGCCCTAGATCCTGTCGCCACCAGCCTTATAATCCTGTCTCCACCTACCTAGTGATGGGATGAAAGGTGTGAGCCACCACTGCCTGGCTCTGCTTCTCTTTTAGACTGATTCCATCTAGTGTAGCCCAGGGTGGCCTTGAACTCCTGATCTTTCTGTTTCCTTCTCCCAAGAGCTGGGACTAAAGGTGTGTGCCACCATTGCCTGGCCTCTATGATTAGCTAGTGGCTAGCTCTGCCCTCTGATCTCCAGGCAAGCTTTATTTGTCAGAACAAACAATGTATCATACAACAAACTTAGGTTTAACCATAGAAGATTAGGGGCTGGCTGGTGCTCTAGGGGCTGGCTGCCTCCTGAGTTATCTGACCCCACCCAAACATCTGCTAGTGTAACTACCCACCCATAATCAACCCAGGCATTTGGAGTAGAAAATCACTAACAGAGAAGCTTTCCTGGCAACCTGAAGATGTGACAAAGTCATGCACCTGACAGCTTTAGAATAAACACACTATAAAATGAACCCATACACAGTTTGTGTTAAAAAAACAATGTAATGGACCAAAGGCAAGACCTGGATGATGTACACAATTTTACTTCCTGACTACTCAGCACAAGCATAGGAGGAAGGGCTGTGCATTCCCCTTACAGGGATTCCTTACTGTGTGGGTTGACACACCCTCCATCCCATGACCTCTTGGATGATGCTCAACTCTGCAATAATATAATAAATGGCTTCACTTTTGCTTCTTTGAGTCTCATGTGCTCTTATTTTGAAGTGAAAGTCTTCATTTCTCACAATAGTCATTCACAGATTTTTAAAGTCTTGAATGCATCATAGATAACATTTACTGGTATATACATATATCAATAAATATATATGAATATACATGTATATAGTATACATTTATTTGGCTGAACATACTTCTTTGCCCCTCCCACAGGCCCTTTACATAATTTCTCCTTCTTCATCACTTTCATGGTTTTACACTGATATTGTTCTGCCTGTGTTAGTCTGCTCAGGACTAGCTCTTCACACTCATTTCACAATCTGCAGATTGCTTTTGGTTTCTTTGGGAATAGATCTGTCATATAATTACCCTTCAGGAATGAAGTTTATTGGTCGAAAGGGCCTCAGTCCTGATCAAGCCTTGGGGTAGAAGACCAAGAAAAAAGAAGGTTGCAGTATTTCAGGAACAGCACAGCAGGGCCAGAAGAGGGGTGTGAAGAGGACCGTTACTAGACAGGACCATCAATTAGAGGCTTCAAAAACCACAGCACAGAACAGCTTCCTAATCCTCTGTCTCACTGAGCTTCAGGTTGTACAGCTAGGGAATCTAGACTCCTTGAGTGTCAGGGCAAGACAGGATCTGACATTTCCTTCCAAAGGCACCATCAGAAGTGATGGACTTGTTCTTGGATAGTCTAACTAAAATGTACCTGCCACCTTCATTCTTAAGCACTGTTCTTCCTGGCACAGAATTCTTGGGCCACTTTGGTATATTCAGGAGTTCCGCCTTTCCTGTCTTTTCCAGAGTGCTCCAAAGGCTGGCTTAGGAGATGATTTAGGGGAAGGTTTGGTAACTTCATTAGGATGTGTTTCAGGGTGAGCAGCAACCACATGTCAATTCTCCCCCAGGATTCCCAGTACTCTTCAATATCTAAAATCCAGTTTGCTTTTCCATGTGAGAAAATACCAGATTGCACTCTGATTCCTGTATTTCTTTCCTCCTCTAAGAAGCAATGAGTTTTTGTTCAGAGCAACAAATCTGTCCTCTGCAGCTGCTGTTAGCATTGCGGTGTAGAATAGTAATCTCGTTTTAGTCCTTTATAACTTGTTTTTTCATCTTGCCTGATCCTGCATCACATATAGCATTCTCTGTAACATTTATTTGAGATTACACTGTTTAAAAGATTATCTCCATTTTTGTGTTGGTTTTATTATCTTTTTTTTTAAGGGTCAGGGTGTGTTTTGGGACATTTTTCTTTTATTTCTGAGATTATTGTATAATTACATAATTTTTGAATCCGTTTCCTCCCTCTAAACCCCTACTTGCTACTTTCAAATTAATTTCCTCCTTTTAAATTAATTTTTGTTACATGCATATATATATTTGGATATATATTTTTATTTCTAAATATAATCTGCTCAGTTTTCTTATTTTTAAAAATTATTTTCATTTTACTGCTCATATTTAAATCATTCTTTTTAAGAAGTTACTTATGATTGTGACTGTGACTGTGTGTTTGTCAGGGGACTGTAAGGGCAAGTGCTTATGGAGACCAGAAACGTGTGTCAGGTCCCCTGAAATTGCAGGTTGTTGTAAGCCAATTAACAAGGGTGCTGAGAAATGAACACAGGTCCTCTGCAAGGTCCTCTCTTCATATCTGGTGACCTCTGCAGCCCCACACCCTTCTCTATTTCACAGTTAACTGGTATTTATCAGATCTGAGTTATTTCCTTCTAAGGCTTTCCTTCATTACTGTTTCTTTTTCTCCCTCCTTTTATCTTATGACAATTAAGACAGTTTATAATTATTCAGCAGCAGCATTTTTGTTCTTTCCTCACACACTCCTCATTTTGAATCCAATAAAATGATCTATTCAGTCATGGTTGTATCCACCGTAATACCAACACTTGAGGGGTAGAGGCAGGAGGATTGGGTGTTTGAGGGTAACCTGTGCTGTGTGAGTCACTGTCTCTAAAATAAAATAGGCCAAAACAAAACACAGACTGAGAAGATAATATAGCTCACTTGGTACAGGGCTGTTTTGTATACACCAAACCCTGTGTTCCATCTACAGCACCACAGGAATGTGTAGTGGATACCTGCTCTACCTACCTATAACCTGTAAGACCTGAGACAAATGTATGCCCCTCTTCTCTCCCTTATAGGCTTGGATCATGTGGACTGACTTAGGTGGCTGGAGCAACAGAGGACAGTACCTCAGCCTTCCAGGACCCTGCAACAATTCTCCTATCCTGTTTAGGGAGTTTTATTTCCTAATAAATTCCTTTATCTTTTAAGCAGACTTCAGTGGATTTCACATTATAGGAAAGGAACATGGAGGCTCAGGATTGTAACCCCATGACTTATGAGGTGAAAACAGAATTATCAAAGAGTTTAAGGTTATTTTTGGCTACATAGAGTTGAAAGCAGCCTAGATACACAAGACAGTTCCTCAAAGAAACAACAAATGGATGAAAATTAGAAACATATTAAAGTAAAAATTTCAAATATCTAAAATATAAAACAAATCCAAAAGATATTCTACATTACATTTGCTTGATGTACATTCAAAAGAAAGGCATGTGACCCAGTCAGGTCTAACTGTTTCCTGGGTAACAGGATACCATGGATGTTCTTGTTGCAAAATAGGAACATCAGGGCTTTTGCCCCATCCCCATTTCTGAAAGTGAAATTTTATTTGTCTTCTACTGTCTGGTTTACGGACATTGTAGCGTGTGCCCATTGACACTGCAGCATGGGTTTACTGACACTGGGGCATGGGCTCACTGATACTGGGGCATGGGCTCAATGACACTGGGACATGTGCTCACTGACACTGGGGCATGGGCTCACTGACATTGGGGAAGGGGCTCACTGACATTGGGGCATGGCTCACTGACATTGGGGCATGGGTTCACTGACATTGGGGAAGAGGCTCACTGACACTGGGGAAGGGGCTCACTGACATTGGGGAAGGGGCTCACTGACATTGGGGCATGGACTCACTGACATTGGGGCATGGGCTCACTGACACTGGGGCATGGGTTCACTGACATTGGGGAAGAGGCTCACTGACATTGGGGAAGGGGCTCACTGACATTGGGGAAGGGGCTCACTGACATTGGAGAAGGGGTTCACTGACAATATAGCATGGGTTCACAAACAATGTGACATTCATTCATGGCTTTGGAGCATCTAAGCACCAGGCTGCCCTCTTGCTTAGTCTTCCTTTGCATTTTTAGCCCCATGATTTCTAGTCACATGAAAACGTGACTTATCTCCATTCTTTTCTTCTCCCGTACTGATTTTGAAGCCTGGCTTAGTCCTTCTGGTTATCCTTCAGGTGGAGCTGCACTCCAAACACCCAGGATCCCTGTGGGAAGTTCTTCTATGTTCACAGAAATCTGGAGCTAATGAGAAAACACTTAATTGCTTTTGGGGGGAATTTGCCTTGTATACTGTAATTTGTAGTACGTTTATTTTATAGACGTGAAAAGAAAAGTAGATACTAAGGGATATCGCTCTGTGTAAATAAAGTTCTGATTGGCCAGGGGCCAGGCAGGAAGTATAGGCGGGACAAGAGAGAAGAGAATTCTGGGAGATGGAAGGCTGGGTGGAGAGAGACACCGCCAGCCGCCGCCATGAAAAGCAACGTGTAAAGACACTGGTAAGCCACAAGCCATGTGGCAAAGTATAGACTAACAGAAATGGGTTAATTTAAGATAAAAGAAGGAGATAACAAGAACCCTGCCACAGCCATACAGTTTCTAAACAATGTAAGTTTCTGTGTGCTTCCTTGGTTGGGTCTGAGTGACTGTGGGACTGGCGGGTAAGAGAGATTTGTCCTGACTGGGCCAGGCAGGAAAACTCTAACTACAGTGTAGCTTTATGCCTTTCCCGGAACTTGCTTTGTAGACCAGACTGGCCTCAAACTCACAGAGATCTACCTGTCTCTGTCTCCCAAGTGCTGGGATTAAAGGCGTGTGCTACCACCACCACCAGGCCTGCTATGAAATTCTTGTGTGCTCATGTCTACTAGGCCATATGGCAAACAGTTTAGCTTCTCAGATCTACTTCTGATCCACTAGGCAAATAACACCCACAGAGCCTAGGAGATAGGCATCTGTAGATCATAGCTTTGTTTTATGTGCAAATGAAGCTCAGACCATCCCTTGCCTTCAGGCCTATTAGTATTACAGAGCTATTGACTCAGGACAACAGGGATTTTTGCATAAGCAGATCCAATAAAGCCTGAAGCAGAATTCCTGGGCTGGCAGAGCTGCATGGCCAGAGAGAAGAAAAGAAGGCAGATATTCTCAGAACCAGGAGTAAGGAGCAAAGAAGGGAACGCGGAGGATGAAGGAACAGAGGACAAAGATGAGGTCACAAATCACAGGAGTTTAGTTAGGACTATGAGAGGACAGGAAAAGTGGGTACAGATAGGAGCTGAATGTCAGGATGGAGTTGAAGCTGTATAGATAGAATTTTGTCTTAGCAAAATAAAGTAACATATGAAAAAACATGGTGTACATAGATTATTTTCCAAAAATAATTCTTACCTTTTGTAGCTTCTATTCTGGGCCCCTGGGAAGAATATTATTAAGGCTGGTCCTTAATAATACTTGAGAAATTTAAGTTATAAGAGCTAGTTAGAAACAAACCTAAGCTATCAGCTGAGCTTTCATAATTGATAAGAAGTCTCCATGTGTGGTTATTTGGAAGCTGGCAGGTGGGACAGAAAAATATGCCTGCACCCTCCCCCAACTCCTCCTAGATCTTCTTCACCTCCACCCACCCAAATCTAAGAACCCCTATCCTTATGTATGCACTTATTTCTATACAGGATTCTCATGTCACTCAGGATAATTTCAAACTGGCTGATGATCTTGAATTTCTTATTTTGGCACTCTTATCTGTGAGGAATGTGTCCCGAACACGACAAATCCACAGAAGAGCTGTTTATTAATATAGGATAGAGGATAGAGGTGACAGGCCTGTGTGAAGCAAACAGGTGAGTGAGGAGAGGAGAGAAGAGAAGAGGAGAGAGAGAGGAGAGAGGAGAGAGAGAAGAGAAGAGAGAGACCTGTGCAACATGGCGCTGGCTTTTTAAAGAGTGGGCCGCGCACGCATACAGGACTGCATGTGGATACTCCACGCATGCGCATAGATTACATGGCCGCGAGCACTTTATGCAACCATGTAAAGCCATGGAGTCCTAGCCACGCGAGATGTTCTGACCTGGAAATGGCTATTTTGGATCGGAAATAACTAGGCAGTCCCCCGGGAAAGCCCAACCATGTGGACATGTTGTGATTTCCTATCACCATCTACATACTGGAACTACAGGGCTGAATATCTGCTGTGCTGGCAATTGAACCCAGGGCTTTGTTTATTTGAGGCAAAGAGCTATACCAACTAAGTGAGCTATATCACCAGCCTCCAGAAGTCCAGTTTTAAAGGTCAAGGTTAAGAACTTAGGTTTCAAATGAACTACATGAGATATTTAAATAGAAGCAAAATTTCTATAATGAGTATTCTGGACTCATATCCATCATTTGAATGTGATTCACGTTTGTGTGTGTATAAAAGTATTTGCAGATGCATATGCACACATATGCAAGTGCACTTGTAAGTCAAAAGTTAATATCCTGTCCTCCAAAGCATTGACTTTATTATTGAGACAGCTCTTATATTAAACCTAGAACTCAGTAGTTTGACTAGACTAGCTGGCCTGCAAGCTTGAAAGGTCCTCCTGTCTTTTCTCCTAGCACTGGGATTTGAGATGCATATTACCATGGCCAGCTCTTTAAGAGTTCGGGGGACCAAACTTGTGTCTCATGCTTGGAGAGCATATATTGTTTCTGAACAACCAGGTGGGGTTTTTAAGGACATGCTGTTTTATAAAGCTATCAACGACCCTCTTGATTTACCAGGCAACTAAGAAAATGTTTTGCCTGTGTACAGTTTTGTGGATTTGAGTGACATCTGGAAACATGGATAACTTTGATATCACATGTTGCTCCACACAGAGGATTTGAATAGGCAGAGGATGTCTAACAGCAACATTGGTGAAGATCCCTTAAGACAGTCTGGGTGTGTTGTCAAAAGCTCATGCTTTAGCCCAAAGGAGTGTTCCTCAGAAGCAGGGTCTTCAGAATTCCTCTGGTTTGAGTTTTATAACTGATTTGAAACAGGTAAAAATTGTTTCTATTATACAGTTGAACAAATACACATTAAAAAATTTATGGAATTTTGGGGGTTAGGGAAATGGTTCAGTAGGTAAAGTGCTTGCTGTACAAGCTTGAGGAATGGCATTCAGTTTCTAGTATTCATGTTTTTTTTTTTTTTTTTTAAATGGGTGCAGCATTACAGTGTGTCTGTAATCTCAGTGCCTCCAAAGCACAGACTTGAAGATACCTGGAGCTCACTGGATGGCTAGTAGTGCCAAATGGTCAGACCCTGGCTTAGAGAAAGACCCTGTCTCAAAAACTCAGGGTAAAGTGACTGAAGAAGACACCTGACATCTGCATATGGCCTCCAAACTACACATCACACACGCATACACACACACAAACACACACACACACACACACACACACACACACACACACACACACACCCTCAAGCATACTCACACCCATACCTTCATATATACTCACACAGTCACATACACAAACACTCACACACACTCACAACAGTCACATACATACACACACACACACACATACACACACACATAGTCACACAATATACTCATACATATATACTCTCTATCACACATACATGTTTATGAAATTTTCACAAATTTCAGAAATAGTAAACAGCAGAGCTACCAAATATACAGAGGCATATTCATTGACAAACCTGTGTCTTCCAGCTATACCCACTACCTATGAACCTGCAAGGCTTATGGAAGAGAGGTTTGGGGCAGGAAGTACCCTTTTGGCCTTTGCAAATCACTTCTTGTTTATAGTTCTCTCCCCAGTTATGTGGAGTATTTTTGTTTGAAACCATTATTTACCTGAATCATATAGCTGGCTCTTGCAGCATGGTCTTGCAGCTTAGATAGTCAGAACTGGCAGCTGCTGGACAACTGAGCTCCTTTGATTTTGCTAGGAGACAACAGAGAGCAAATGGCTTATAGCAGCCTCAGAACCCTGATGAGTTGAAGGTCCCTACAAGAGATTACAAAGGGATGATTCCTCAGTGCGGGAAGAAGATGGATAACCCTGTTCCATTCTTTGATAACCATACTCTGATAAGTGAATTGAGAAATCCAAAAGAAAAGTCATTTCCTATAGCATGCTTCCAAGAATTTTTATCTTCTTTTCCCATGAGTGTTTGGGGATTACACTCCAAATCCAGCTCATTTTTTGAAACTGGAATTGCTTCTTTCAATTGTACTGAGGAGATTTAATGTAAAATAAAACTTGATACTTCTTTCACAAAGATGGAAGCCAGGGAAGCTATTCCTGATTGCCTTAGCTAGGGTTTCTATTGCTATAAAGAGACTCCATGCCCATGGCAACTCTTATAAATGAGAACATTTAATTGGAGTTTATAGTTGAGAGGTTTAGTCCATTATCCTCATAGTGACATGTAAGCAGACATAGTGTTCTAGCTGAGAGTCCTACATCTTGATCTATAGACAACAGAAAGTGAACTGATACACTGGGCAGTATCCTGAGCATAAGAAAGCTTAAAGCCTACTTGCATGATGACATACTTCCTCCAACAAGGCCACACCTACTCCACAAGGCCATAGCTTCTAACAGTGCTATTCCCCATGAGCTTATGGGGGCCAATTTCATTCAAACCACAACACTGATCATGTATGTGTTACTAACTTTGTTTCTGTTTGCTTTTTTGGGTAAGTTGGAGCTGGTGATAAAGGGGCTTCAGATCTCTCAATGTGATGTTTTCCTTCCAGCCACACAGTGAATGCATTCAGTAGTTTTTGAGAAGAAAGAACAAATATAATTCATTTCATCATACAGGTCTTCAAGAGCTGTAATGAGCCTGGGAGGGGCAAAGATATTAGAGAATCATTTCTGTCTTTACTTGGGAGATCAGGCTATTCAAACAATTGGCCCAAGAAATTGGAATTCCTCCAGGAATTTCATGCTAGTCAAAGAGAAGGCCGAGAGGCTATATTAGCCAGAAGGGAGGCTTTTCTTCTAGAAAGAGAATTGTAATTGCTAGAGTATTTGAGACTACACCTTGAAAGTGGACTGTGTATAAATGTACAGCTCTGGCCCTCTGCTTAAACCTTAACCTTATTTCACAAATCTGGAATATGGACTTGGAGGTCACTGAATTTCTTCATCCTCTTTCCCAATGTGGCTTTGGTGTCTCTCAATCTATTAACTATTGAAACAGTGGACTCCAAGGAAATGGGAATTTACCAAGAAATCTCTTCCTGGAAGAAAGGAAAGGCACCAGCAGAAGGTGTCAGGTACAAGGAAACTCTATTCCCACAGATTCAGGCATTCATTCCCTCTACCAAAGGAGCCATTTCCTTATCAATGTCAGAAGGGACAAATGGCTATCTGTGGTACCTCTTAGCACATCAATACATGCTGGCCTCCAGGCTCATCCAATATCATAATTATCTAACTCTTCTTACCACTCCCTTTACACATAGAACAATAGTTCTCAACCTTCTTAATGCTGTAACCCTTTACTACAGTTCTTTACATTGTGGTGATCCCTAACCATAAAATTATTTCTTTGTCATGGCATAATTATAATTTTGTTGCTGTTATGTATCATAATGTAAATATCTTTGGGGTTGTGACATATCTTTGAAAACCATTGCTCTGGACACTCTCCCACACCCCCTCAGCTTCTTATGCTTCATCTCTCTCTTTTGTTTCCCTCTCTCTTGGCCTTCTGTCTTGGAAATCTCTTTCTTTCTCCCTTGCTCTCCTTACCTCTCTCCTCTCATGGCCAAGTCCAGTCTGCTGGCTATGTTCAGACTACTAATTTCTATCCCTGTTCTTGCTATTCCCAATGCCTTTGGCTGTACTCTCCCTCATATCTACAATAAAAACCTTCCTCATACCTTAGAGCAGTTATGTGGTCAGTTTATACAAGAAGGGTAACTTATGTCTTGAAAAGAGATTTCACACAATTCTAACAACTTGACAGACTTACAGGAGGGGATTGAAGTCCCAATAGTGACATGACAACAGTGGGTGGAACCACACATAGGCCACCACTGCTTAGATGTGCATGTTCGCGGACCTCTATTTAAACTTAAACTTTAGTCTCACCTCAGGACCTCAAGACTTAGGGGTAAGACTGGATATCCTTTTCCATTCCCAAAATGTTTATTAATAAATTTCCTTCCCCTCAAATCTTGCCCTTCATTACTCACACTGAAAGAAACCTTAGGGGAGCAGGAGATCCCAGCTGGATCAAGAACAGAAAGGGAGAACAAGGAATAACAGACCATGATAAATGAAGACCACATGAGAACAGGAATAGGCAGAGTGCTGGAGAGGTCCCCAAAAATCCACAGTGATACATCCTCTGTAGACTGCTGGCAATGGTCGAGAGAAAGCCTGATCTGACCTAGTCTGGTGATCAGATGACTAAACACCCTAACTGTCGTGCTGGAACTCTCGTCCAATAACTGATGGAAGTGGATGCAGAGATCCTCAGCCAGGCCCCAGGTGGAGCTCCAGGTGTCCAACTGCCGAGAAAGAGGAGGGACTGTAAAAGTGTGAATTGTTGAATCCAAGATTGCAAAAAGCACAGGGACAAATAGCCGAACAAATGGAAGCACATGAATTATGAACCAAAGGCTGTGGAGCCCCCAGCTGGATCAGGCGCTCTGGATAAGTGAGACAATTGAATAGCTTGATCTGTTTGGGAGGCACCCAGTCTGTGGGACCAGGATCTGTCCTTAGTACATGAGCTGGCTGTTTGAAACCTTGGGCTTACACAGGGACACTTTGCTCAGTCTGGAAGGAGGTGATGGGACCTGCCTGTACTGAATCCACCAGGTTTAAATGAATCCCCAGGGGTGCCTTAATCCTGGAGGACATGGGAATGGAGGGGAGGGGTTGGGGAGGAGGTGGGGGTGGGAGCGGGAGGGGGGAGGACAGGGGAACCCATGGCTGATGTATAAAATTTAAAGCACATAATAATAAAGAAAAAAATTCATTTTTTTTCTGCTTTCCATTGTAAATTTGTCTCTTTTAATTATCTTGTGGAGGATTGGTGGCTGGACCTGGCTTATTGGGGAACAGATGATGACCTGAAGTCCAATAACAGTGACAGGTACTGGGATTCATGGGATAAACAGAATGCTGGTTCTTTCCCCACTTCAGCATTGAGACACAAATGTGCAGATACCCCAAAAAGAAAGAAAGAAAGAAAGAAAGAAAGAAAGAAAGAAAGAAAGAAAGAAAGAAAGAAAGAAAGAAAAGAAAGGAAACTGCACTAAGCAATGGGCAGAGCCCCAAATATGTTGAGTTTTAGGAGTATGCTAATATTTTTCATCATTCATCCATTTCATTAGGAAAGAGCTTTAAATAAGTGTCATAATCAAATAGCACAGGAAAAACTTGAAAACAAGGTATAATAATTCATACGGTGTTACCAAGGCCCTCTACAGGCTTCTGAGACAGACCTGGATTGATGCTTCTACTACAACTTGTTCCTTCTAGGTAGCTCAGATCTGACTCCTTAGGATGCTGAGCGGCAGGCAGTAGAGCTGCCAAAACCCCTGGTAATTTCCATTAAATGCTGCTTGGACCTGTATTTTCTTCCTGGGTACTCTGGCTTTCTCAGTGACCCAACTGCAAGAATTGTGGTGTGGGATGTCTTTTGCCAGTACTCTATGGAATGGCTTTTTTTTCCTAATTCCTGCCTTATTTTCTGAGATGGCTACATTGTTTTTCCTCACCCCCAGATGGCCCTCCTGGAGAGTGGGCTCTAGGCCAATTGCTCCTCTCCTTCAGTGGGATGTGTGCTCTTTCCTGCCATCTAGAAAATATATCTGGGCTCTAACCAAACCTCTCTCTCTTTGCCATTGCATCTGTAGCCAATATCTGTATTGCTTATTATAACTCTGTTTCCTTTATTTTATCATATAATATTCTTGGTTATGTGGCCTTCTACTGGAATGTGGTTGACTTACCAGAGAAAATGGACCTGTACTCTTTCAGAAGCTAGCACTTGGCAATTGCTCTTGTATGTCCAACTCCCCTGTCATGCTGAGAACTGGTCTGGCTCGGTCCGGGAGTCTTATGCCTTCTGACACATCTGCTGTGAGTTCATATAGGTAGCTGCCTTCCTGGCTGTGTCAATATGACAATGTTTCCTTGTAGTCATCCACCACCTTTGGCTCTTCCTCTGTTTCTGCCCTCTCTTCTATGATGACCCCTGAGTTTTGGGAGGAGTAGAATAGCAGGATGGCTCAGCAAGTAGAAACTTTCACTATAAGACCTGACAGTCTGGGTTTAATCTCCAGAACACACATGGTGAAGACGAGGAATTGACTCACCAGTTTTTCCTCTGACTTCCACATGTGCACTGTGATATGTGCACATTACAGGTCTGCACAATCAGTAAACAAATGTAAAAAAAAAATTAAAAAAAAAAAGGATTTCAAAAGTCTCTTATTTTTCATGGCACAAAGTATCTTAAATTGGAGATATGGCTTATGGGGAAGATTTGGCAAAGTTCCTAGACTGTGATTCTTTCCTAATCAATGATTATCTTGGTCTCACCTTAAGTGAGAACATTACACAATATTTCATTAGTGAAAGAAAACAAATATTTTATATGCAAATCTGGACAGATTCACTACAGTTTTTCTAAATGGACACTCAACTCCTTAATAAGACAGAATCTCTCTAAAGAGATAAATGTATGGAAGGAAAACAAGAGCTATGGCTAAATTGTTAAAGAAAAGTGAGACAGGAAGCAAATGGGAATGATGTATATAGAGGCAAGCCCTTACAGTGCTTCTTGCTACCTACAATGATGCTAAGATATGACTTTCTATGATTAAAATGGATTCAGTTTTAAGTTTTAGTTTTTGTATTTATTTATTTACTTATCCATTTATTTATTTATTTGTTTTTATTTTTTTGAGACAGGATTTTTCTGTGTAACATCTCTGGCTGTCCTGGAACTCACAGGCTGACCTTGAACTCACAGAGATCCACCAGCCTCTGCCTCCTGAGTGCTGGGATTAATGTGTGCCACCACACCTGGTTTGGTTTTATTTTTAATTATACATATGCATGGATGTCTGTGTGTGGGTATGTGCATATGAGTGCAGTGCCAGCAGAGGCCAAATCAGGGCTTCTGATTCCCTGGAGTTGGACTTATAGGAAGTTGTGAGCAGTCAAACATGAGGGCTGTGAACTGAACTGGCATCCTTTGCAAGAGCAGTAAGTATTTGTAGCTGCTGAGCTTTCCCTATGTCCTATAACTGATTTATAATGTATCACTGATGTATAGCAGTTCCCTACTTAAAATATTCAATGTTTTATTCTCAGACTCTGGTGAGTAAGTGAAACACTTTAGGAAACAAAGGAGAAGAGTCAAGGGACGGAACAAACAAGGATGGAAACCTCTAGTCAGGTCTACTCTGCAAACTACTACTGTTGCAGAACAAGTTCCCCTGAGAACATCTACCATCATTACCAGCTTGCTTGATTTCATGAGACCATCATGTGACATCCTCATAGAAGGAAAACATGAAGCTGGAGAGATGGTTTAGAGGTTAAGAGATCTTGTGCTCATGCAGAGAACTAGAGTTCAGTTCCAAGCCTGTAACTCCAGATCCAGGAGATCTGACATCTTCTGCCTTTTGCTAACATGCAACTTGTGTGGCATTTACTCACACATATACATGAGCATATGCATATGCAAACATAGATGAATACACATGAGCAAATGCATATGCAAACATAGATGTATACACACACACACACACACACACACACACACCAAATAAATAAGAGGTTAAGGAGGATCACTAGACCCTAATATTAGATTCAGACTCTTTTCTCAGCCAACTACATACAATTCTGTGCACAGTCTTGGGATTTTGGGAAGTTCTACAGTATATGGGCCTTGGGAGGTTAACTGAAGTGTGCTCCATCTATGCAGTAATGGAAGAGTAATGGTTTTCCAGTGGGACTACTTTGAGGTTCACCCATCCTCTTGTTAGCAACCCATCTCCTGTTAGACCTGAAGCTCACTGGTTCCCCAGAGTGAGTCTATCTTGAGACTTTGTGAAGAGGGTAAATATTGATGATGTCTCCTTAGGGAAGAATTCTCACATTAGTTACTCTAAAAATTGTCTTTACTTTTTATTTATAATAAAGAGTTTAAATACCTCATTTTATAAAAAGGTCTATATTATTCTGTTTTATTTCTAGATTTTTCCACTCATTGGTTTGATCGTCACTCATTTTCTGGGTTTCACATCTTACAATTATCTAGTCTTTGTAGCACAGTTAACAACTCCTAAGACTATACCCCTCACTGGCTCTTCACTGACAGTGTTATTATAGCTACATTGCTCATTTTTATGTGGGTTTTAGGATAGCAGCATATTTGATTCAGAAGTAAATCTTTGTGTTATCATTGCATAACGATGGTTAATAAGTAACTTAGCAACTGCTGTGTCATCATGGGACCACGTCATTCTGTTACAATGTCTCCTGTTTCCAGTCCTGTCAAATGTTCTCTTAAGTGAATATGGATTTTAAAATTTTTTCATACATATATTTTCAGTAAATAAATTGTCATATTTGTTCCTAAGCTTGCTTTTTCCCTTTTTCACATAATTAATGTCATTTTTTCCATTATTCTCTTTTTAAATAAATATACATTTTTAATCATGTGAATGTGTGTGCCTGTGTGTGTATTGATGCACATGAGTACAGTACTTGGGTAAGCCATAAGAAGGCATCTTAATCCTTGGAGCTGGAGTTGCTGGCAGTTGTCAGTCACCTGACGTGGGTGCTGGAAACTGAACTGGGTCCTCTGCCAGGTTACATGGAGAGCATCCAACCACTGAAGTCTATCTCCAGCACCTATCTTTTCTCATTATTTTCACTTGGGGTTCCATTTTATTCACTGTAGCTATTTTTTAATTAAACGTATGCTTTTTAGTTTTTAAAATTTGAATCTATTATATTAAAATCTATTTAAGAATGAACAGAAGTGTCTTTATGTCCAATTTAGTATTCCGGATTATTCCCTCTCACCATACTCCATTCCATTCTAGTTAGCTAAATGTCTTTCCTCCAAGACCCTCATCCTTTGTCAAGCCACAATTCATTTAACATTTTTTTAGATAAGCTGAAGTCATGGTGATGTGCTTTTTTTGGAAGGACCATTGGGTTGATCTCCATACAAGTCTGAGGATAAGTCATTCAGCCTAAAGTGTAACCGAAGATAGGTGATAAATTTTATGACAGATATGATGATCACATTCCTTCATACAGGATTTAATTATGGCTATGGGTCATACATTTGATTGAAAGCTGATTTTTATGAATTTGACTGCCAAGTTTGGTAGTGAGGATACTTTTAAATTTATTCTCTTTATATAGAATTGTTTTAAAATATGTGTTCTTTCTTGTTTTTCTTGCTTATTTACTTTGCAAGTTTCCTTGTGGCATATTTATAATATTTAATTTTAGTTGACCCTCACCTAACTCCTCCTCTCTCCCATCTCTCTTCCCTCTTTCCCAACCCTAGTCTCCTAGTATTCTACTTTTACATTTATCAAATTTATTTATTTCCTTCTCTCTGTCTCTGTCTGTCTGACTGTCTCTCTCTCTCTCTCTCTCTCTCTCTCTCTCTCTCTCTCTCTCTCTGTGTGTGTGTGTGTGTGTGTGTGTGTGTGTGTGTGTGTGTGTGTGTATGTATTCTGATATGAGTTCAGGTACATACATGCATTGGATCCAAGTACAGTCTTGGATGTTGGTCCCCACTTTCCACCTACTGGCCCATAGGCTTCTGGGAATTCTCTTAATTCTACCCGCCATCTCACATAAGATATCTGTGATTGCATATTCTCACTGCTAGGTCTGGCCTTACATGGTTTTGGGGGATTTGAACTAAAGTTCTCATGCTTGCACAGCAAACAATTTACCCACTGAGCATCTCCCCAGTCCCAAATTTACTTTTAACATGCATAAAACCACAGACAATATATGTATCAATGAATTACATGGTTTCCAATACATGTATTTATTGATCAGCATTTAGAGAGTATTAAGACATATATATTTCCTAAAACATCTGTCATTCCTGTATGATAAAAATGTTCAAAATGCTTCCTTCCATCCTTTTTAAATGTACAACATATTTTTTTATTATATATCACTACTGTATTAGATGATAACACACCAGAACTTTCTCCTTTTGTCTAACTGTAAATTAGAACTCATTGAACAAATTTTTCCTACCCCCTTCTCCCCACATGTTCCCCACCTTTGCTAACTATCATTCCTATTTCTAGTTACAAGATCAATGTTTTCAGATCCCACAGGTAAGTGAGACTATGTGGTATTTGTTTTTCTGAGTCTGAGTTATTTGCCTTATCATAATGGTCTCAGGAGTCATCCATGTCACCATGGATGGCATGGTTAAACTCATTTTATACTGAACAGCATTGCATTCTGAATGGAGACCACAATTCATATATTCATTGGTTGATTGGAATAATAGATTTTTTTAACCTGTGCACTGTTACGTATAATGTTACAATAGACACTGTTATCTCTTCAACATACTGACTTCATTTCTCTGAATTTTTGAATATTTGTATTTGTTTTGTGAATGTGTGTGTACGCCACAGTGTATGTGTAAATAAGAAGGCAATTAGCTGGAGTCAGTTCCCTTCTTCTGCTATGACTGAAGTCAGGTTGAACTCAGGCTTGGTGGCAAATCCTTTGCCTGCATAGTTATCTCAACAGCCTGGCCTTATTTCTTTAATGTTTTTATTGGCATTTATTACTTATAAATAGTAATAAGCTTTATTATGACATTTCTAAGGATATGCAATATATTTTGATAATATTCACCCCACGGTGTCTGTTTTATTTACATGTGTGATGTAAGACGGACTTTAGATACACAAGAAAGCCCTCTTTGAACAGCGCAGGAAGGATGATAGAGAAGCAGGCTGGGAGACTTCTCTGTACATCTGCTTAGTTCTAAGGTAAGTTCCAGGTTGACTGAAGCTAAGAGGCCACCATGTGGTGAGAACAAATTGCCAGTTGGACATGAAATATATAAAGGAAGCATGACCAAGTTCCATGGCATTAACCATGCATTCTGCATGAGGCTGAGCCAAAGGGGTAAACTACTAATGGAGTGAGAAGGCAGTGGGTTTTGTCTGTCTTGCTTTTTCTTGAAGAAAGAGGAAAGGAGGGAGTTATAATGAAGAGACACTCAAGACGGCTGAATAAATTAAGAATGTGGGGTGCACATGATGTATCTCAGTTGTCAGAGTACTTGTCCTAGCATGTACTAAGCCCCATGTTTGATTGCTAATTCTGCGTTGATGAGGGATATCATTATGTTTGCTGTGAACATGTGTTGCTCTGATTGGTTGATAAATAAAGCTGTTTGACCAATCATGAGACAGAATAAGGTTGGGTGGGACACTCTGACTAGATAGAGAGGAAGGAGAAAATCAGAAAAGAGAGGAGATGCTGCTAGCCGCCACCAGGAGAAGTAAGATGTGAAGTACCAGTAAGTTACAAGCCATGTGGCAAAATATAGATTTATAGAAATGGGTTAATTTAAGATATAAGAGCTAGCTAGCAAAAAGGCTGCCATGGCCATAGTTTAAAAATAATATAGGCCTCTGTGTGTTTACTTAGGTCTGAGCACTTGCAGAACCAGGTGGGACACAGGAATTTTATAAGTGGCTGTGGGACTTCAGTGCCAGGTGAGCACAGGAAACCTTCTGACTTCACTGCACACACTGTGTGGTGGTAAACACACATTCTTCCTGCCTCCATCTCCCAAGTGCTCGCATTATAGGCATGTATCACCACACTTGCAAAATGCTCGGCAAGCACGCTCCCACATGTCTACATCCTGAACTGAGGACTCAGCTCTATACAGATAGAGCCCATGGTTCCTTTATTAGAGGTGTCACCCAGAAACACACACAGCCTTTCTCAGTCTCTCTACTGTGCTTTAACACCCAGACACATGATCACTCTGACAGTTATTTAACCAAGTTGTCAGTGAGCAGACAATAGCTGTTGGTTAAGTAAAGACAGTTGTTTAAGTTGTAGTCACAGCCTTCCTTTACTAAGATTTATGACACAAGAAAAGGGGAAATGAGAAAACAGAGCAACAGCTCCCTGTGTGACAGATGTGGAATCTGTCTGAAGAGAAAACAGTGCATAATGAATGGAAACTGCCACTAAGGCTTGGCCAATTGCCACTAATAGCTTTAAAAGTAAACTCAAAATATCCTAACTAGATCCCAGTGGTTGAATCCCACAATCCTGGAAGTGTCTATGGAAGAGAAGCAGAAGCATGGGTAGAGAAGTTGAAGCCTCATCTTGGGTATTTTGTGAAGCGACTCTTTTCTAAACACTGTTATAATTTGTATGTGTTTGATCTAGAGAAATATCCTAGATGCCATTTCATAGGAAAAGTGTGTTTGTAGTCAGACCTTCTTTTCCACCACCAGCCCCAAATAATAACATGAAGACTTATTATTGATTATGAAAGATCAGCCTATAGCTCAGGCTTATTCCTAACTAGCCTTTATAACTTTATTTGTATTAATCTACATTTTGCCTCATGGCTTCTTACCTTCCTTTCATTCTGTGTGTCTGACTCCCTCCATGTCTTCTTATTGTCTCTCTGTACCTAAGTTGTCTTCTCCTACTTCCTCTCTCTGTGCCCAGAAGTCCTGCCTATACCTCTTGCATAAGTATTGGCCATTCAGCATTTTATTACACAATCACAGCAATGCATTTGCACACAGTGTATACAAATATCCCACAGCATGTGTTTCTCTGTTTGTCTGTTTCAAATAATTATTGCAAAACGTCATCTGACCAAAACTGGATATAATTGCTTTTCAAATACAACCCAAACATATATTGTAGATTTTATCTTATAGGTCTGGAATGATAGCTCAGTCTTTTAAGTGTTTGCTTAGTACACACAAGGAACTCAGTTTGATCTCCAGAACCTGTGAGGAGAAGTCAGGTATCGTGTGAGGCATGCTTATAATCCAGGTGCTGAGAAGGCAGAGACAAGGCAATGCTTGGGCCAGACTAGGCATATCAGTGAGTTCCATATAAAAAGTGACCTGTCTTAAAACACAAGATGTACAACATCATGGTCGACAACTGACATGCAAACACATACAACATACCAACATACGTGCATTGATACCTATCCACATTCATGCACATATAAAAACACACAAGAAAATAAAAAGCTACCACATATATGTAACCTAGAGTCTCTACCTCAGACTAGACTGTGCTTTGTCTCTGTTTTGTAAAAACAAACCAATATACAATAGAAACATCTACCTATTTAGCAAAATTGCCCCAAATCTTCTTTTCCACTGTGTTGTTGGTCCTTGGAAATAATGGTTATAATTCATGGTTTCTATTATTATGTGACAGACTATTACATTTTTTGCCTAATAAGTAAGAGTGACAATATTTTATGGTTATTTTTCCCTTTTTGTATGTGGTGCATGTGTTGTGGATATTTGTGCATGTGTTTTCTTGCCCATGCAAGCACATGTGAAAGCCAGAGACTGACGTTAGCACTTCTTTCCTTGGTCACTTGTCTGACACATTTTCTGAGATGGTCTCTCAATGTACCTGAAGATCATTGGTTTGGCCAGGCTGGCTGCTGAAAAAGCCTCAGGGCTGCTACTCTCTATCTCACCAGAACTGGGGTTACAGGTACACAGCATCTTGCTTAGTTTTCTTGGGGATCCAGGGATTGAACTCAAATCTTTATGCTTGCACAGCAAGTGCTTTGTCCCTGAACCTCTCCTCAGCCTTATGTGATATTTGTCTTGCTTTTCCTCAGTGTGTTGTTATTCTTACTGTACATGAACACTCACTTACCTCCGAGTCTGCTGTATGAGTGAAACTAAGTGGTTTCCTACACCACAAGGGCATGGCTGTGTTTTGATGAGCAATTCTTGCTTGCTTCCTCTCTTTGTCTTGCCTTCACCATAATTTCTTCAACTTTTGCTCTAAACAAATTCTTTGCAGGATCACAGCCCCCTCCACATCAACAGCTTCTGCTGAGATTGGCTGTTCAGCACCTTGATCTTTGGTCTTTTCTTCAGTACCAAGTGGAGCTTCCATTACTGAAGCAGAATTCAGATTGATGTCTACTCATTTACTAACACAAGGAAATCAATCTGAAAGTAGAGTTGCATTTTAATTGCAAATATTAAGTGATTTTCAGAATTTCCAATGAATACCTAATTAGAGTAAATGTTTTTCTTATGAAGAATTAATCAAAACATTCTGAACTGTTAGGGTTGGCGTTCAAAACAGAGAGCTCCACTCTGATATCGGGTCACAAATGAAGCTTTACTTTAACACGAGCTCGTGGGGCACCAGCGCGAGGACTAGCTGGTGACCCCGAGTTTGAGGCTCACAGGCCTTTTATGAGGCAGTTCTACCAGGGCAGGGGAGTGGGGTCACCCCGAGTGCAGACACCTGGACGCCAGATGTCTCTGCGGTCTTTCTCAGAGTCTGGGTAGGTAAACGAAATCCAAGCTTATCTAGCAAGGGGTTATTTGGCAAGCATTCTTCCCAAGCGATTTATCTTGCAAACATAACCCCAGGGGTCATCCTGCAAGCATCCTGTTAGCATAGCGTGATGGGCTAACTTTTCTGATATGGGGCATGAGGGCAGAGTGCAGTATTTTCCACTGAATCTGCAATTAGCAGAGCTAGTGGGGGGGGGGCGGCTTGTTTCCCTTACAATGGCCTTTCAGAACATGTTTACTGTAATGAAAACACACTATATGGCTAAGTTACAGTGGCAGGGCAGCACACAGAATGACTGTCTTGAACATGCCCTGCAGATATTTTGTTTCTTTTCGGTGAAAGATTTCCTGCAGACACTTGTGGGGGAATTCCTGGCAGGACCTGTTGCACAACAGACCCAGTTCTGCTGGAAGTTCAATGCACCTTCCCTGGGCCAGAGACTCCTCATGGTTCCTCCTAAGTGTTTCCTTACCACTGATGAGGGGTTTGCCATTACAAACAATTGCAGTGTTTATCTGTTAAAGTATTTTCCAGGTTTAAGCTAGCTTTTTTTTTTTTTTTTTTTGGTTTGGGTATTTTATTATTATTATTATTATTATTATTATTATTATTATTATTATTATATTTGTGTTTTAATTTTACACATCAGCCATGGGTTCCCCTGTCCTCCTCACTCCTGTCCTCACCCCCACCTTCCCCTCATCCCTTCCCCTCCATTCCCATCTCCTCCAGGGACAAGACTCCCCTGGGGATTCATTTAAACCTGGTGGATTCAGTACAGGCAGGTCCAGTCCCCTCCTTCCAGGCTGAGCAAAGTGTCCCTGTGTAAGCCCAAGGTTCCGGAGAGATGGTTCAGCTGTTAAAGGCTAGGCTCACAACCAAAAATATAAAGTTAGCTTTATAGACTATAATTTGCATTATAAACATTATATTTTTTTGCTTATAAATTCTCAAAAAAGATTTTAGCTAGGGTCAAAAAAGTGGTTGACTTATAGCATGAAGTCCCAAGTTTGTTTCCCTGAATCCTCATATAAAATCATCAGGCATGATGGTGTATGTTTCTAATTCCAGCACTGAGAGAGAATTCATGTCTAGTTTGGCTGAATCAACCAGTTCCAGGTTTAAATAGACACTGTCTTAGAAAAAAACAAAAAGCAATCAAGAACAACTGTGAATAGTATCTGAGGTAGACACTCTAGGTTTCTCTCAGTCATTCACATGTACATGCACACACTTGCACATGCACTCACACACTCCTGTACCCTCAAACATGAGTCAATGAATAGAATGGTCTGTGAGAGACAATGCTTAAAAAGACTAGTAAGGTGGAGATGAACTGAGAGTGACAGCTGACGTACACCTCTGGCCTCCACACAGAAGAGCACATACATATGTCTCACAACACAGCACACACACATACCCTGAAGGCAGATGCACAATTAGGTAAGAAAGAGACTACTCACACAGGAGTCAGTTGGGCAGAAGTCAAGAAGTGGGCCTGTCTGTGCTGCAGGGGCACAAGTAAAGATTGAAGTAATATGGAAGATGAAGGTTGAAATTAAAATAAAGACAAGTAGCCTCTAAACTTCACAGAGTGAAGTGGAGCTTGAACAAAAGCATGCTTGTATGTTTTGCCGTGCTACTTTATAAATGCCCAGTCATGCATTCTAACCATGTACAAGTAAGCTTTCCAGGTGCCTGCCATGTTAGGGACACATGTGTATAATCTATGGTGCTCTAAGAGAGGAAATAAAATAGGTAGAGGTAACATAGAAACAGCAGCACAGTCATAGGCCCCTCTTCAATTCTGTTGTTCAGCTCCATTCAGGGAGTCTGACTCATGAGTGCTCACACCTTTTGATCTGTTGATTATCCTCTACTTTTTCTTGTACCCTAGACATCCATTCAGATTCAACCTTCTTCCACTGCAACACCATGATGGGTCCCAAACCCTATCCCCTAACCATGCACATGCACACAGCAGTACTCTGAACACTCTTGAGTATCACTTGACTCAGCTTGCTCAAGGGTTAACAGCTAGCAGGTACAAGATCCAGTACTTGACGCCATTATGGTTAGCTTGGCCAACTTGGCATAACCTAGAATCAATCACCAGAGAAGAAGGTGCTAATCAGGGATTGTTAACATTGGGTTGCCCTGTGGGCATGTCTATAGTGATTATCTTAATTAATTGGTGTGGGAAGACCCAGCATACTCTTGGTGTTACAATTCAGTATGAAGAGCATCTGAAACTGTGTGGATGGGGAATGATGCTGAGTACAGGCAAGCAAGCGAGCATGCATGCATCCCCTCTCTATGCTCTGGGCTGTGGATGTATTTTGCAGTTTTTGTTTTGCATTCACTACAATCATGGACAGTGACCTGGAATTTTAAGCTGAAATCAACCCTGCTTCTATGAAAGTTGCTTCTTTATAGATGAATTTCTAAACAGTCTTATTAAATAAGAAACACTTAGCTTACCACCACACCCTAGCTTCCCAAAAGAAAGCTTCTTCTTGTGTAACCGGTGCTATTATGGCCTTACTGTTCTGCCTACTCATTGGCTCTAAGCCCAGCAACATCACTTCCTCATCACTGCCTGTCTATACAGACCTCCTGGTCTCTACATTTGGTACTGGGATTAAAGCTCATATCATCACGCTTGGCTGTGTCCTTGACCACACAAAGACTCTGCCTGCCATGTGATCAGATTAAGGGCATGTACTACCACTGCCTGACTTTTGTTTATGGCTATGACCTCTGATCTCCAGGCAAAATTTATTTATTAACATACAAATAAAGTATCACATTTCTGCACAAATAAAATATCACCACCCTTCTTGACAGTATTTTATTAGAGAAGAAAGAAAGAAAGAAAGAAAGAAGCAAACAAACAAACAAACAAACAAAGAAACAAAGGAGGAAGGAAAGAAAGAAACAAAGGAGGAAGGAAAGAAAGAAACAAACTAGAAAAGAACTACAGAAAGCCAGCTACAACCTGGAGTCTTGAACGATACACCCATATTTCTCTTGGATGCACCCTCTGTTGTATAGTGTACCACTGACTTATTTTTATGAATTTTTGTATTTCTTTCAACTCCAAGAACTTCCTATGGCTCCTTTCAAACTGGTTTCACCATTCTTTGACCTTGAATTGGCTTATTAAGAGTACTGTTCTTGAGTTTTTCATATTTCAAAGGTAGACTGTAAACACCTTAAGATCCCAGCAGAGACATTTTAAAGTAACATCAACGAGAATTTATAACACAGTGAATGACCTTATATGCAACCTATAAAGAAGATTTATAAATTATCTTACATTCTTATTTTACTTTATTTTTAATATTTCCATATGATGAATATTTTATAGTCACTGCAATGATAAGATTTAATAATTCCTTCCTTCTTTGTATTTTGAAATAGGGTTTCTCTGTACAGCTCTGGCTATCTTGGAACTCATTCTGTACACCAGGCTGGCCCTCAACTCAGAGATCAGCCTACCTCTGCCTCAATAATGCCAGGATTAAAGACATGCATCACCATCAACCAGCCCCCTTTTATTAATTTAAAAAAATCATACTATATATTTGGATCATGTTTTTTTCAGACCCACAACTCTTCTCATATCCTACCCACTCCCCATCTATTCAACTTTATGTTCTTTCTCTCCCTTTCAAAAAGAGATGAAAAGGTGAACAAGAAGCTGGAAGGTAGTGGCATACACCTTTAATCCCAGAATTTGGGAGGCAAAGGCAAGTGGATGTTTGTGAGACTGAGGCCACCTATTCTATAGAGAAAGTTCCAGGACAGCTGGAGCTACACAGAGAAACACTATCTTGAAAACCAAACAAACATACAAACAAACAATAAATAAATCAATAAGGAACAAAATCAAAAATAGAAGAATCACACACAGACATACACACTACAAATACAAATTAAAATGAACAACCCAAAGACCAATAAGACAAAAAAAGTACAAACAAATCAAAATGAAATAAAATGTCCACCAGAATACCACTGAGTTCTGTTGCAAGAATCCTAACTGGTCTTATAATAAAAACCCGGAGCCAGATATTAGGTTAAATGCTGAAAGATCAGAAACAAACCACAGCTGATTCTCACCTCACTAACTCCTCAGCTGAAAGGAGAAGATCCTGTCTCCATGAATCCTCAGACTGAACGCCCCTGAGTCCTCAGCTGAAGAGACACTAATTCCTGTCCCCTTCTGCCTTATATTCCTTTCTCTGCCCAGCCACATCACTTCCTGTCTCAACCTTCCTAGTGCTGGGATAAAAGGTGAGTGACTCCCAAGTACTAGAATTGAAGGTGTGTGATCCCAAGTGCCTGAATTAAGGGTGTGTACCACCAGTACCTGGCTCTGTTTCTCTTTTAGACTGGATTAATCTGACACAGTCCTGTGTGACTTGGAACTCACAGAGATCCAGACTGATATCTGCCTCCTGAGTGCTAGGATTAAAGGTGTGTCACTGCTGCCTGACCTCTCTGTTTAATTTAGTGGCTGGCTGAATCCTCTGATCTTCAGGAAAAATTTATTTGTTAGAGTGCAACAAAATATCAGCAGGTATTTTTTATGTTGTCCAATTACTCCTGGGCATTGGACCTGTCTTGAAGTGTGGTTGATATACCCAATAACACTGCACTGGAGAAAACTTATACTTCCTTTGCTAGAGGGTAGTAATTGCAGATAGCTGCTTGGTTAAGGTTAGAACCCTGTGTCCACTTCCTTTTCTCTGTGCTAGAGTCCATTTGGCTTAATCCTTGATGGTTTTTGTGCCTGTTGCCACAGTCTCTGTGAGTGTGTATCAGTCCTTTTGTATCTATTTCCTTGGAGTCATTCATCACCTGTAGCTGGTATAATCTTTCCTTCATCTCTTCTACATAAATCCCTGAATGGAAGGCTTTGATGAAGACATTCATTTTAGAACTGAGTACTCCAAAGTCTCTCACTGTGTGCTCTTTGTTCAGGTGTGGATCTTTGAATAAATTCCCATTAAGCTTCAAGAAGAAGTTTCTTGATGTGTGTTGAACAAGGTATTAATCTATGTTTATAGCTGTATATCACCAGGAGTCATTTTTATAGCTATGCCCCTTTAGTGGAATAATAGAATTAGAGTTGTCCCTGGGCTTATTACCTATCGAGTCTTAGGTTCTTGACCACTTCTGCCATGTCCAAGAATGGCTTCCATCTCATGGAGTGGAACTCTAATAGAATTAAAAAGATGTCCCTTAACACTTGTACCATTATTGCACAGTATATCCTTGCAGGTGGGTGACTGTTACAGGTCATAGGGTTTTTCTTGGGTGATATTGATGATTACATTTCTTCTCCAGTAGCATGCAGATTACTTTCCAGTTCCATGAACACTAGTCAGTAGGAATGAAGCTTCTAGTGAGGCACCACCCCAACTTTTCCCTGTTTGATGACATAAGTGTTTTCTTCAGCAATGTGTCCTTGCATCCACTTGTGGAGAGCTTATCAATTGCCTGCAACGTTTGAGGGTTTCTATGGTGCACTGTTGATCAATGATTCAACAAGATGTAACCCATTCTTAGAACTGGAGATTTTACTTGCTGGCATGAGATGTCTAGTTGGGCCATGGTCTCTCCTGTTATTTGGTGACAGTAGATAGATTCCTTTCCTATACGTATATATTTTAGGAAGCTTCTACAGTTTAGGTTTCTGAAGTTTTTCTCAAATGGCACTTAGTGTTAGCTATCCTTTCCCATATTCCCTCCTTTACCCTTCTTTTCCATTCTCCTTCCTATTTCACCCTCCCATTCTAGTTTCTTGTGTCTCCATAACAATATATTCTATTTCCTCTTCCCTTGGAGAGCCTCTCCTTCCTCTCAGTTCCTATTAGGCACCTAATCTCTGTTTTTGTTTTGTTTTTTTTATTGCAGCACACATATCTAAAATTAAAAGCTAATATCCACCATAGGAGGAAAATACAATATTTGTTTTCTAGGTTGTGGGCTATGTCACTCAGGATGATCTTTTCTAGTTCCATATATTTACCTATGAATTTCATTTTTCATAACAGCTGAATAATATTCCTTTGTGGAATTGTACCACATTTTAATTATCTATTCATCTGTTGATCTACATCTAGGCAGTTTTCAGTTTCTGGCTCTTGTAAATACAAGATCAGTGAACATGCATGAGCAAGTATCTCTATAATAGAATGTAGTGTACTTTGGGTATAAACCTGAGTGATATAGCATAATATGGAGATATATCTATTCCAACTTCCTGAGGAAACTACATTGATTTCTATAATAGCTATATGTGCATTTCCACACAAGGTTTTCCCTTTCTGCAATGTATATATTTAAGAATGTTATCCTTTTCTTGTTCTTGATTTGAGTGAAAAATGGTAGACTAAATAATTTGACTGATTTTTAGTAATTTTCTTTTACTAAAGTGTGTGTGTGTGTGTGTGTGTGTGTGTGTGTGTGTGTGTATGTGTGTGGGGGGGGGGGTTTGTGTACACCTGTGTCCATTCAGAGACCAAGCAACAGGCACTGTCAGAGCTCCTGATAGTGACCAGCCAATAAGGGATATACGCTCAATGTCACCAGATCACTTTCAGAGCTCCTCATCATGCCCAACCAATGAGGGATGACCATGCAATGACAATTATTTGGGACACAGCCTGGGTGCTGGGAGGAGGGTACATAAGGCTTTACTAAATAAACAAGTCTGCTATTTGCCTTCACCTGACTCCTGGGGTCTGTGTGGTTGACTCTGCACCTTTTTACCCCTTCCCCCTGAGGAAGCCATCAGGACCCAGCAATAGTCATCTACAGTGGGGAGATCTTCCCATTTTAATCCACCTAGTCTTGTTAATCCATTTCAGGCATATCCAGAGGCTAACTTAGTCTAAATATCAGCATTCCTCTGGGTGCATTTATAAGAAATTTTCTATATTAGGTCAATTGAAATAGAAAGAGCTAAATATGAGCATTACCATGTCATGGATCATGGTCCTAAATGAATAAAAAGGAGAAGATGAGCTGATTCCTGACTCTACAAACAATATGACCAGCTGTCTCACACTCCTGCTACCATGACTTCACTATCCTAATAAACTCTCAAACCATGAGTTTGAATTAACCAGTCTACCCTGGAGTTCCTGTTTGTCAAGTATCTGTCCATAGAAACTAGAAAAGTGACTAATACAACTTTTCATGGGCATTCACTATGCTCTGTTATTTTTTTGCTAGCTCATAATACATCTCACACTAGTGTGGAGATGCTCCACATTAAGGAAGTCTCTGTTTCTTCACAGACACAAAGGATGTGCTCTACCACTTGCCTAATCCCTTGCAGTTACTTCCTGGAATTGAAGGAGTTAGGCCTGTAAGACTGCCACCTCACCCTTGATGGAAGTTCCAAGCCTGCATGGCAATGCACTTCAGAGGAAGTGGGGTTCCTAGCCTCCTCCTGTAGATGGTCACTTATTTTAAAGGTTTGTGAAACCCAGGGATTCACTTCCTCATAATGGATATTGCAAGAACCATTTGGAAAAGTGTTGTAAGCTAATCATGAGGTTGTGGCAGCTGACCTACACTCATTCCTGATGAACAGTCTCTTTCCATGTTCTTCAATCTAGAAGTTAGACTATATGCTGCTTAAGACTCTCATGGATGCTTTTGAGCAGATTAGTAAATGATTGATTAAGACATTGACCTATAGTGAATGAGTCCATCTCCATCTCTCATCCCTTCACAGGAAGTAGGTATGTAGAATTGCAAGTTTTAACTCTATAAAGCTTGTGTCTCTTATTGTAACCATCCTTCATCCTTTGAAGATCAGCTTGTTAGCATCAGTTCAAGTATAAATGAAAAGACCTATATACCAAAATACAATACTGTCACCCTTATTATTCAGGAAATTCTAATGAGTTTAGGAGTCCAATATCATGAGCTGTGGGGCAAGGACCAAGTATGTTACAAATCTGCCAACACTCTTACAAATCTGCCAACACTCAGTTACATATGAACATGAGACTCACACATGTACAGAAAGAAAGCCTAGGTTCACTGTCTAGATAAGCCACTAACTCCAGGAAAATAAAAATAATAACAGAGTCCATAGAGGAGAAGAGCAATTAAGATTTAACTAGAGAATATAACTGCAGTTATTAATTGACCCTCTTTCTTCACCTATAAGATGTGATAAAGCCTACCTGGGTGTAAGTATACAGGAAGATTACCAAACATTTACTGCTAGTAGATTATCACATATTGATAGCTCCTTTCCTTTAGCAATTTGAGGCAGGTAAGCATAAGTAATAGTTTAGCAATGTTGAATTCCACCTTGGCTTCTACTGTGCACACACACCTTCCAAACAATGCACCAAAAAGCCCATGACACTCCCACCCATACACGTCCACACACATCCATGTATCCTTGATTTAAATAATGGAAAAAGGTTACTCCTCCTAGAAATTTCTAAGTAATTCCTAGTTTCTACTCAAACATATCCAGGAACTAAAAGGCAATGGGATGATCTGCCTGATATTGTTTTGGGGCAAGTGTGGAGTAAGTCAAACTATATGATCAAAGAAAACTTTTAGAGAGAATCACCTATATGCCATCCTATGCCTGTGCATAAATGGGCTTGCATGTGATTAAAATCAGACACATTATGAGAAGGGACATAGGAAGTTAGCAGAAGATGGCATAATCTGAGCATGCCAATCAACATACAGAACCACTCAAGCTAAACCCCTAGTAATCAAACCCCATAAATAATAAAGGAATCCCGAAATAATACTTGGAGCTCTTAAATCCCCTCATTCATGTGGCCTCTGTCTGTCTTGGCAAAGACTCATTTCTAATCTGTTCTTGTCTCATTCTTGAATAAGAGATCAAAACCCTGAAAACACAAGCCCTATAACCTAACCAGTGGTAACAGTTGTGGCTCACACAGTGTCACAGGATTCTGGGTAATTCTTCCATCACATCATGGAATCCCTGAGTCTGGTGAAGGAAAATTTCTGTTTAGGAAGTACCAGTTTCAGAGCATAGAAAAGCAAGTGAGGTGATGAATATGTAGCTATTTTAAACATTTCTCCTGAGAAGTTAGTAATATCTCTCCTGTTCTATTCCATGGTGAAAACAAGTCACATACCCTACAGCTGTGTCAAGGGATAGGGAAGGATAATTGTTGCACAGACAGACACATCCAGTATTTAGTATTAGTAATATTCCTCAAGCTACCAGGTTTCTAAAAGGTTGTAATTGCT